>NW_025814048.1:4522609-4824116 GCF_018902025.1 Drosophila willistoni
ACTAGTTTTCATTTATACTATGAATTGTGTATAAATTTATATATATTTCAAAACTCACTTGTTAACATCCTCCAGTTTTTTGAGCAAACGTTCGTTTTCCCTGCACACGATCTCCTGATCCCTGAGTATAGTCTCTCGCACGGTAAAGAGATGATTATTTTCCTGCCTTAATGATTCATTCTCTGCCATATAGAGTTTAACCAATTCAGCCAGCTCCGTGCCATCCAATTCTGGCAAACGTTCCAGATCCACTTTGGGCAAGGGTGCACTGTTGCCACCTAACTGCAGCTCTAGCAGATTGTCGACTGTTTCTCCCTGTCCAGCATTAACGGCCGCTTGATGATGCAGATTGAGGGCCGCTTTCAAGTGATCGTTCTCCATTTGCAGGCCGTGTATATCCCGCTTGAGACTGAGAATCAAAGCCTCTCTGGGATCCATCATAATTACCGGCTTGGTGCGTATACGCTTGGCCCTCGACGCATATCGTAGGGTATTCAAGGTCTCTGCGTGATTGTAGTGAGCTGGGGAAACGCAGGCGATCATCAGCGTAACACCATTTCCCGCCAGGCTGTCAGCCAGCAGTTTTGTTAGTTGACTATCCCGATAGGGTATGTGGCCGGTCCGTTTTTTGTTATCACTCAACGAGGCTATGCAATAGCCCAACACCATGAGACTTTTGTTTATATTGTTCGCCTCTTCCAATGTCTTGCCCTCGCTCATGGTCTTTTTGGTCAGTTCGCTACCAGCTAGATCTACGAAGTTGATCTTTCCATGCTTGGAGAGGAACACTCCGCCATCGGTTTGTTGGTCAGAGAGAATGTGCACCGTTAAGATTGTGTGCGATCGGGATGAATGATCGTTCATTGCATGAGATCCTACGGCCCGGTTACGCATACCTATAAAACAGATCAATATATATGTGAATTGTTTGCAATGGCATTTTCTACACCGAAATTTACCCTCTTCGAGAACCGCCAGCAGATCATCCAGTTCCTCGCAGTCCACTGTGAATAGATTCTCTACAAAGAAACCTCCAGATTTCTTGGACCATCGCACAGCCAGAGGCTTTCGTGCACTTCCCGGATTCAGCAAATCGATTACCTACACAATTACAATAGGGAAATGCAAATACAATTTCAATTTGGAAAACCAATAACGAAATTACAATTTGGCGAAAGGAAAACAAATCATTTAAAATGCCACGCAAAATGCAATAACAAAAATGTTCACGCATCGCGATAAAGGGAAAGTTGGAGGAGTTGGGTGAAGTAGGGAGATAGGGTGGTAGTAGGTGGACCGAGGACAATGGAGGTCAATTCAATACATGTTAAACTAAGCATTGCATATTTGCTGAGGTCAAAGTAGAAACTAAACCAATCAGTTATATTGCACACTAATTTCAATTTCAATTCAGAATTCAATTTAAATTAACTGACTGGCAAGAGTTAATGGGGTCTGAGTGCTATACAAATCGATGTCCGATTAATTGACACAAGGTTTCATTTCAAGCGATTAGCTTTAATGGCTTTTTTAAGTTTTAATGTATTTTCTATATCTCTGATATCAGTTGACTTAATTACAAGATACTAACTAATATTTTGTTTATTTGTTTACTGTTATCTACTGTTTACTGAATTTCTAAATACTTATGACTAAAATTGTTTACTTGTTTACTTGGTTAACTAAATCTTAATCTAGTACTTTAAAAACGCATTTAATGAGCTTTTCACAGAACCTTCTTTTTAAATTGTTTTTTAATTTTAATAACCAATTAAATAATATATAAGACACTAAGGAAATTTTTAAAAGATATGAAAAGAATTCTTTAAGATTAATTATTCAAATCGGCCACTCTACTTAATTTAAAAAAAAATGGACAGGTTTTTTACAAATTTTAACTTCATTTGAGTATTGTCAAATATTTTTATTTCAAAATTTTTACACCATAAATTTGAAATAGACCAAATATGAATCGTAACTAGGCTCCTAATGTTTAGTTTGGTTTATTTCTTTACAAATTAAATAATTTGGAATATTATAGATAATAAAACTTATATTAAACTCACCCGTTCATTGTAAATCTCCATAAAGGAGGCCTTTAAAACATAATTAACATCTTTACGATTCTTAATCAACTGGAAGAGGTACACAAACGAACGGAAGATGAGGCCGTGTCGCGGATCTTTTGGATTTGGTTTGCCCATAAACTGTGTAAATTAAATTGGCTTAAAGATTGGTTTTTGAAGTTTTTCGAAAATGTACTAACCAAATCCGGTGGGCCGGTTAGTGTGTGAGTCTTTCCCGATCCAGTTTGGCCATAACAAAATGCCGTACAACTGAATCCCTCAATGCCCATTTCAATGATTCTCTTTATGCCTGAGTAGTCCAAAATATCGTCTTGTGTGGCTCCAGGTTCAAAGACCACATTGTAAGTGAATACACGAACGCTGTCGCGATTGTGTGAACGCTTCTGTCCCACATCATTGCCTTCAATCTGAGATAATGATGAAAGTCTTTAAATGGCCGGAATGAAACGAAAATCAACTTACTATAACTTGACCGTTGCCAGGAAATTGTAAGGTTGGCCCATATCTGTCACGTTTTTCCTTCTCATTGAGCGGACGTACGCGTACAACCACATTGATATTATCCTCCGGAGTTGAAGGCTCCTCACTGCCCGTCGATTTTGAGGCAACAATCTCCAAGGTCTCTGCGCTACCAATTCTGTAAAAATTCAGATAAGTAGAATCAAAATGATTTATGGAATATTCCAAACTTCAATGCCCTTCCCATGACTAGCATTAATTAAGACTTCAGGTTCAGTTTCGGTGAAAATTGAGTTTGTTATGGTCAATTTTGTTTTGGGTGTGGATTTTCCATTGTTTTTGTGATTTCCCTTGAACTTGACGTGGGCCAGGTCTAAAAACAAGCCAAGGTTAAGGGTAGATGGGTTAAGGCACCCCTCTCCCCCACCTTTGAGAGAGTTTTTTCTTCTTTTTTTTGCGTCTGCGTCGCTATTTTAGGCTTAATGTGATTAACAAATTTCATTTCATTGGAATTTCTCCTTTTTGTGGAAATATCCATAAAAATATGTAAATGTATAAGGTCATAATTTATTGATTCTTAACTCCCATCAGCAATTAGAATTAATCAAGTACAATGAGAAATGAAAATGAAAAAAAAAACCATTCATACTATTATGGTTTATTGAACTACTGCGTCGGAACCGTTGACATTTAGCATTTTCAGGCAAATGACTAGTTAAAAATTTATAAGTAGTTACCAACCCACCAGTACTTATGGTACATACATTAATGACTATACAAGTTTTCTTCTTTATTTTAGCCAGAATGCGGTAAGGAGAGGGGTGGTATGTTTAGTACGTGTTGAGTTTTTGTGTGGATTTGTTTGCTTCTCGTAAATATTTCAAAAGTCTTCCAAAGCAAGGCTTGACCCTCTAGACAGTGGGGGCAAGGTTCACTGTGTTTGATTGGCTAAGAAGAAAGAGTTCAATCAACTTGCAGCCTTATTAAGTTCGTGTAAAATATTCTTTCTGTTTTGACTTGAAAAAAAAATTAAGTTCTAATTAAATGTTTAGTTAAATGAGATCGAAAATCCCTAGTATTCAGTAGGCTTTTTTTTTTTATTTTTATCGATGATTTTAAACTATATAGAAGATTTTGACGCTTAATTCGGAATATAAGTTAAGGTTACTAGTTTTATATTTATTATTATTTTTTATGCAGATTGAAGACCAACCCGATGAAACCTTCTGCGGATTTGCTTTTTGAGTGTACTTTTATAGGTTTTTCATATAATTTAATCATTGTCCAAGTCGGGACAGATTTTAAATTTACTAAACAGAAAAAAAAACTTATCAAGCAGCTCTTGAACTTGCTTGTATAAATAATATAACACGTGTTCTCAATATTGATATTTGACTATTTAACTATTTACTCGGCGTAGATTTTGTTAGACCAATATAAACACGTATCAAACAAGTAAAATAGGGGGCGGATTAGTCTTAGTTTCATTAGTTAATTAGCTCATAGCTTTATGTTACGTATATGGCTTAGGAAAACATTGGAATAGTTTAGATAAAAATGTATAACAACCTTAGGTTATATTAAGTACAACTTTGTGGGATTTGATAAATGTATTACAAATAATTCTGCAACTTGAAAAAACTTTACTCTAAAAATGAATTATCTAATTGATGAAGTGATGTTGCTAACTTTGTTTAAACAATTTTACGAAATAACTTTTAATAAAGTAACAAATTTGTTTATAATTCCCAATTTGTTAAACCAAGTGACATTCCTTAGTTATTCTGTAGTCCGCACCTGAAGTATTGTCCAGTTAAATGCGGGTTTTTGTTTTCATTTCATTCCCTAATGTTTGCACAATAAATACAAACTATAACGACCACAAATTATGACAACAAGCTAACCCTATTTCCAGCTCTTACTTTTATTTCTTCAAATTAGTATGGCAGGAACCTACCCACATCCTTAATTATTATTACACAGTACTAGAGTACGTATTTTACGAGTCGAGTACCAATGTCGAAGGTCATATCTTGAAATATAAAGTTACCCTAAAACAAGGTATATATTTAGATAATGAATTTTTTAATATCGTTCCGATTAAACGCCATTAGAATAAAATCTGGAAATATGTGGCACTTAGGAAACCAGGATTTTAATGAATTGTGAAATAAAAAGTCGAACATTATTCATTTTCCGATTTAAAATTTAAACTACTTTCTCCCACACGTAGTTCCCAAAAGTATGCTAAGAAAAAATATCTAACTACGCAGTTATTCAAATGATTTCACTATTTTGAATATTAGCCCTTAAACTAATGATGATGAGATTGTTGCTCAAGGAATCGATATTATTATTTTACAGTGAGGAATTTATCACGATGTACCAACAGGATGGAGTATACTTTATATGGGAGGTAAGGTACATGCAAAGTTTAGGCAACGCAAATGTAAACTTTGATTATCTGTGGGCCACAGAATGTTTTCGTAATTATGACCTAACTAGTGCTGTGCTGTGCATGCCAGCAAATCCATCATATTTGTATATAGATATAGACCAGTCTAGGAATATGGATTTTTAAATTGCAACCGGCGCACGCGAGAAATGAGAATGGGTTTTTGTTTTCATATTTTGTCTAACCTTTGCAAGTGATGATTATATGGAAATTCATATATTAAGTTGGTATAGGTACAGGGGAATAACTTGTAGACCACACTGCCTCCAGGATCTCCAGGGTCGTCAATCATTTGGCTATCAACGTATTCATTAATCAGAGTGAATAAACATGCGTGCACTCTAATAATTATAACGCCTCTAATCGAATCCCATATGCATATGAATGTGGAGTAAATGGCCAGGACTTGTACTTGAAATCTATCATATATAACTAGCTGATCCATTAAATTAACAAACGACATTGGTGTCAATTTATTTATCGTTGACGTTTTCCAATAAACACCTATAATTTGGATGACTACTAATGAGCATGGCCCCATACATATATGTATATACAAGGGTTAAATGTTATAGAAAGATAACGTTCGATACTTTCTTTTTGTATACCATATTCTTCAAGTTACTTTTGTTTGACCCAAACCATTTTCATAGAACTTACGTTGACCCAATTCGTTCTCTGACAGGTCCTTAACCTTAAGACAATTATAAAAGACGATACTTGGGACACTTGTCAACTAGAAAAGAGAGACAAAAAAAAACATTTCTTCGCCCTAAAATGGTTCGAATACTGTCACTTTCGCTTTCTGGCTTTAATTGCAAAATCGATTAGTGTCCTGGGCTCAGTCAACCTCAACCCCTTTTCGGGCAAGACAAAGATCTATTCAAATACCCGGTATGTAATTCCTTCCTTCCATCAAATCCGACGAATAGACAAAAAGGAAAACTAAACTAAGAACTGAAACCGAACCAAACAACCGTCCATTCGACTGACTGTCTATTTGTCTGTCTATTTGTCCATTTGATTGGCCTGTCCGTCCGTCAGTCATTCGGTCAGTCGTTTTGCATTATTGTGCGTGGTCATTAAAGCCATGAGTCGCAGTTCCACCCTCGCACTCCATTAGCTAGCCAGTGGTGGGTGACCATGTTATCAATATTATTGTTGTGCCTCGTGTCCAAATGGTATATGATGCAAATTAATAACTTGGCCATAAAGTTTTCCTACATACATATAATAGATATTTTATAAATTATAGTTAACAAACAATCAACGATGGGGGCGAGTTCTTCTGCGTTTCTTTTAATATGAATATTTAATGTGTCTATTAAAATTCTAAAAATATTTCACCTTAAGTAGAAAAGACTTTTAATGGAAATGCCAATGTCTAAATACATACAAATATATCTGTAAGTTCTCTAAATATTAAAAAAAAACCTCTAGAAGTTAGAAATTTAAAATTTCAAAAACTACTTTTTGGAATTTATTTTTTTTTTAATAATTTGTTTGTTGTTTTTGTTTTTATCTACTGTTCCATTTCCCTCATTGTCTATTGATTACGGTGGGAAGAATCGCATCACTTACTCATTTTCACGTGAGCGTAGAAAATACGGCGTGTTGCGGGAACCTCCACTCCCACTACCTCCTTTTTGAGGACTCAATCGACGCATGCCATTGGTGAGGCTACGGGAACGCGGTACACTATTGTTGGTACTACCCGAACTCTGGCGCTGTGTAGACGCCGGCGGAGTTGCGGTTGACTTCTTAACGTTACCACGCGAAGCTCTAACACGTCCACGGCTACCGGAGTTACCGGCACTATCTGCGCTACTGGCACCGCTGCTATTCAGATGCGGTACACTCGATGAGCGACGCACCATGCCTTAAATGTGACCACTTAGGTGCAATAATTGGACATTTATTTGTTTAGCTTGTTGCCACTTGGACATCGCTTACAACACAAAACCCACTCACTGAAATTTTACACAATTTACCACGCAAGCCCTTAAACCAAAGCGAGCCAAAACGCGGGCTGTGTCCGTTAGAACGTCCGTTAGCCAGGTGAATTCAACACAAACTGTCGCCTCAAGTTCACCAGGGCAGCCTTTTTTATTTCCAGCGACCCATTGAGATTTATGGTAATTTTTACTAACTCACGCACACCACGAGGTGGCATGTTTCTGACCGACCACTATGCACCATGGATGGAATCGTGGCTATTTTGTCCAGAAACTAGAAATTACAACCACTTTACGAACGTTAGAATGAATTGCTGATCACAGTGAATGTTCCCAACGAGACAGATAACGATAAGTGCTTAACTTTTCTCTGATTTTTTATAATTTTTACCAAAATTTAATGTGCACACTATATTCAAGGAAGTCGCTGCAATACTAAGGAAACCTAGCCTCCAAATATTGCTATTAATCTTTGTCATGAATTCCTCGCGAACTTGCAAAAAAAAAAAACAAATATTGAGATATAAATTGCTGTTTAAATAAAATTATTCCGTTTTTTGGCACATTTTTCTTTAGTCTTTGATTCAATAATTTTAAAAGTCTTTTGGCCGTACCCCAAAAGTAATTTTTAAGAAAAAAATGATGACCAAAATTTAAGGTCTAGCTAAAGGTTAAGCCAATTTGAATAATAAAGTATAAGATATACCCGTTTATATTTGGTCAGCACTTTAATGTTAACTATGTATGTAGATGTCATTACAAAAAATATCAAATTTTTTGAGTAGCCAGCACAAGGATAAAAAAAAAGAAGGTTTTATTCCTGTTTGGTTTGTTTTAAAACTTCACTTCGGACAGAAGAGACGCGGGGACGATTGATTTATATTGGCAAAAACTAAAGCTAAATAAAACTTTGTGTTTTCATTGATCGACATCGACCTAGCTAAACAAAGAGTTTGATATCTTACTTCAAATTCGAAAACATGAATTGTTGGTATATCCTGTACAATATTGGATAAATTATCAAGACATTTTTAAATTTAAGCAATTATCATATAATTCTTCCCTTCAAGTTTGTTCAAAATTATGTTTCCTAATTGATTTTTGTTTTAAATAGTGAAAAAAGTTGCATGTAGACCTAGATTATACTCTAAACTTTGTTTGGATTGTAAGATCAGTTCCTAGGTCTTAAAAAAAAAAGGGTTAATATTAGGAAACTTGCAGCACTGCCAACGTTTCCGACCATTGTGCACTATTAAACACCTGAACAACAATAGACTTTAGAGGGGTGGATAAAACGATAACGTAAGTGTGAGAGAGAGAGAAAGGGGGATAGAGAGGGATGGGAGGACTGTACTCGTTACTTTCAGGAGCAATTAAATCAGCGTGTTGTATGTGTGGTAAACAAACCCAAAGGATTCATAGTGGATTGAGGCTATGTGGCTGCTACATTGAGGGTGTCTGGGCATGATGATGACCCCCGGCTGACCCTGGCGTTTGTCGTCGTTCCGTGCTCATTCATATTGTGCACACATATACAACACAACATTTACTAACTTGTCGTGGCTTATTTGCATTTACTTTAGCATAATCAGAGCAGAATTGTGGCATTCTTTTATATTGGGGGAAATTTAACAAAAAGTTTTCTGGGCAAAAGGGATCTGCATTCACTCTACAAATTGCGGGTATGTGTATTTTTTCATGTTTGTGTGTGTTTTTTTTTTATTTCTCTCAGCGATTGCATTTCAGATTCGTTAATATAGCTAACCATAGTACATAGAACTATGTGTAGATTATATATAAAGTATTCCTACACTTTTTATATATATAGATATATATTGTTACGACTCAGTATTAATGGATTTTCGCATATTTACAAAAATGTTAATATATATATATATTTAGTCGGTATAATAAATTGATTAAATTTTAGCTTATTTTATTTCCTTCCCAATTGTGGAAGTTTTATTTATTATTTTGTTTTTTTTTTTTTTATATTTTCTTACTGTTCACTTTGAGCCTGTTTATGCATAGATCTGCCTTCAGAACTATTTAATATATATTCAATATTATAGATAATATATATACTTAGTTATAAATGTGTTTTTTATTAATTAATAAGCGTAATCCATTCTGTAGTGGGGGTTTTCATTCATGTTTATAGCTGGTTACTTGGCCTTGGCGCCTGCGTACAGTCCCTCGGAGTATTTGGGCCTGCATTCGGCGCAGAACCATTTGCCCTGGGGTGCCACCATTATGCCCACACACTCAAAGTGGAACCATTCGATGAGACAATTGTCGCCATCGCAAGCAATCATTTCGGATACCTCATCGTAGGGACAGCGGCAATAGCAATAGACGGATTCACCTTCGCGGGCCAAGCGAGCACCGGCCGGCGGGCGTATGGGATAACGAATGTTATTGGCCTTGAAGTACTGCAGCGTAGCAAAATCGGGATTGGGCAACAAAGCTGGTGGTATTGGCTGATTAAATGCCGTGGCCGTTGCTGGAGGTGGCGGTGGCAAAGTTGGCGGTGCTGCTGCTGCCGGCTGAGCTACAGGAATCGGCATGGACATGATGGGTGGCGGCGGTCTACTTGGACTTGGACAGGGTGGCAAAGTTGTCACATTGATTTCGGTATCCTCGTCCTCGGTACTGCTGTCGCTGCTATCCGATGGCGGAGCCACTGATGAACTAGTCAAGAGTCCTGGCCGTATCTTCAATGTGGGTATGGGTGGCAGATCTCTGTCCAACTTTTGACGCTTGGCCGATCGATTGGCACTGCTCATTAGGTTTCGTTGCTTCAAACTGCTGCGTTTCCTTGTGCCTGACCCTGAACCAGAGCTGGCCAGAGGTGTTCCACATCCATTGCTATGTAAATGGTGATTATTGTTGTTGTTGTTGTTGTTACTTGTCCGATGTCGTTGCTTGGGCGGTGTGGGTAAATCCTCTTTGGCCCAGGTCAACTGCGGCGGTGGCTGCGGCTTAATTAATTGCATTCCCACCTGCAGTGGCGGAGCTAGGATAGTGGTCATGTTCTCATCGTCGCTGGTATAGCCATAGAATTTATTGGGACGACGCTGACGCTTGGAACGCTTTAGTTGACCATCGGCGTCTGAGCAGCTGCTACCCTCGCTCATACGGGTCAAGCTCGGCTGCATCAAATGAGTCAGCGGAGTCGTTGGTAGCATCGGTAGAAGCGATACTGGCGATTCGGTTAGAGGAACTGGAACATTATGGACAATCGAGTGCATGGGAAGAATTGGTGGCTCCATAGGTGTGGATGACAATGTGGGCATACAATTGGAATCGCCAGTTGGGATTCCAGCAACAATTCCTGGTGGTATTCTTCCCGACTTGCATGAGGACTTTCGCTCACGTTTCTTCTTTTTGTTGCGAACTCGTTCTCGTCTCTCGGCAAAGGCAGCTGCTTCCTCCGGCAGGGATGGCGTCGATGGACGACTATTCTCAACTATGTCATAGTTGTTGTTATTATTGCTCGTTTCCAGTGATGAATCCTGTGGGTTCACAGTCTCACGATTCTGTGTCAGCGATTCGGTGGCCAATTTTTGAGGATGAGCATCATAAAATTCCTCATCTGTGTCGGAAAACGCCGTATCAAAATCGGATTCGTTATACATGGGTAGTTTGGGCGATGGCGGTCCAGGTGGTGGATCCGGGGTAGCCAATGGTTGCTCTTCCGACACAGTGGTTACATTAATCTCCTCCTCCTGTGTACGTGGTCCATCAAGCTCGTTGCTGACGAGCGATTCATCAATCTTCTTCTGCTTCAACGATTTTTTCCGTGAACGCTGCTGCTTTTGAGGTGAACTTTGGCCATTCGAGCTGTCCGAGTCATCAGAATCATCGCTAGAACTGCTGCTGTTACTCGAACTGCAAGTACAATTCGTACCACAGGAGCAACTCGAAGAATCTGAATCAGAATTTGAGCTGGAGCTGCTGGAACTGTCGCTCTCACTGGAATTTCCACTGATGCGTCGGTCGTTGCCCGATTTGGCGCTACGGGATTGTTTCACCGGCGAAGGCGGTGGCGGGGTACGTCTCATTTTGCAATAGTCATGATCAGACCAGACCACATGCAGTTTGTTAGGTGGCCGCTGAAGTTCTTCATCTGCCTCATCATCTGCTGTGGATTTCTCCTGCTCATTTTTATGGCCAGGTGCTTGATTCTGCAAGAGATTTTTCCATATATCTGGAACTGCATCTACATGATCTTTGCCATCCTGTTCCTTGGCAACTAAATCCTCCAAGCCAGACTCAATCTTTGGCATCTGATCCGATGGCGCTTCTTGCTGTTGCTGCTCCGACTCTTCTTTCTTCTTTTCCTTTTCCAATAGCTGATTGACTTGTGTCTCCCCATCATTATCGCTCTCTGAAGAAGGGGACAGCATTACTTTTGGCATATCCAGATCATCTACAGACGCTGACGATGGTGGTTTAATGGGCAAAGCCATGTCATGATTGCTCCGCGGAGCATCTGAGTCACTGTCAGAGCTACTATCCGATTCAGAGAGATTTGGCGCTATAAGATTAAGATCCTCTAGCGATTCCTTATTGCGCTTGGACTTTTTGCGTCGTTTGCTTTTTTGTTCCGATTTCGCAAGAGGTTTACTACTTCCTTGATCCTCTGATTTAACAATTGTTTCCATTTTCGGCTCCATCTCTGACTCAACTTTGACATCAATGGAACTCTGTCGCTCCCTTTCCACCTTTATCATCTCTGCCGCCTCAGGCTGCTGCGATTTAACTTCATCCATCTTGTCAGCATCTTCCTTAGCTACTGGCTCAGCACTCTCATTCTCGGCTGCTTGTGGCACGTCCTCAATTGCGGGTAACTGCTCCTTTTCCATATGTTCCGCCTCCAGATGCTTCATTAATAGTTTCCTTGATACAAATTTCTCCTCGCATGAATCCACCTCCGTACAAGGATAACGGAAATCACCCGTATGCATCCGCTTGTGCACCTCTAGGTAGATGGCTTTACTAAATATAAATCCACAATGCTCACAGGGAAACTGTGCTGGCGGTACACAAAAGTGGTAAACATGACGCCAACGTTTCTGGAGGCATCTCTTGCAATTGGCACTCTCGGTGCCATGCTTCCAGAACAGATGCTTCGATATGTCTTGTTTGTTGCGGTAAGCAATGCCACACCGATAGCAAAGATGCAGCAATTTATGCTTCCACACATGGGACGATAGCTTTGCCTGACTGTGACAATCCTCCAGACAAATGTCACAGGCCTGATGCTGCTTCCTCAGATGAACCATTAGCCGAAAGGCTGATGGAAGGGGAGCCATTTCGCAGAGACAGCAACGGAACTGCAAGGCGTAGATTGTGCCTGTTACTCTGCCCGGACAGATGTGGCACAAAATTTCGCTGTAGCTATAGAAATTCGTACGGCACATCGTGCACATGATATTCGACTTGATATGAAGCCTTCGATTGTGGGTGTAGAGCTCCTTGTGTGTTGAGGTGACAAAGCGACAGGTGAAGCACTCGTAAATGCGTTCATTAAATGGTTCCACATAGGTCGCCTCACCGTTTTCATCCCGGACGCTGCAGCAGCTGGCCAAATTTAAATATTCTGTCTCCAGTAGGGGAAGAAAACTCTTTAATTTAGCCACTAAAGTTTCCGCGTGCAACTCCTCCGCTGTAATACTGTCCACTGTAGCCGTAAAGCGATGTTCGCCTATCATATGTAGCACCAATTGCTTGCCATTGACAGCAATGCGTCGGGCATGATTGCAATACAAGCAGAGCGGGTACACCGTCTTCATGCACAGACGTATGAGATCCACCATTGAAATCTTGTCCAGGGGACGATCTAATTGTAAGTCCACTGTGTGCGTTTCAGGTCCAGCCACATCGATCCCATCTGCAGGCGGAGCCGGTGGTGCTGGTGGCAAAGGAGAGCGTGGCGGAGGAGGCGATGATGATGGCTGATACTCCTCATCGTTGTGCAGCTGCATCGGTTCCAAATCCAATGGCACATTCTGTTGCGGTTGCTCTTCCAGTTCCGCTTGCTGAGGATGCTCCGGCATTTGCATCTGCTCCATGCTGACCGGCTGATGCATGCTCTCATCAATGTCCATGCAATCACTGCCTAGACTGTTACGACGCACAGCATCCGGTTGACTTTCCGTAGTTATCACTGGCGGGGAAGCAGGTGGCGTTAGAGACCAACGACGCTGCTGTTCTTCCGGCTGCTGCTGATGGTGTATATCTGGTGGTGCTACTGGTGGAGGCTCTGGCGCAACCTTTGCATGCTTTTTCGTAAAGATATCCGCCTTGGTACGTTCAATATCCAACTTGGTGCGCTCAATCTCCGCTAGAACTCGACTTAACTTTGCCGTTGGCGAATCTTCATCAGCGGGTGGTGGTAGAGGATCGGATGACAAGGGTAAATGATTTGATGGCATCTCTGGCTGCGGCAGCGGTGGCGAGCAAGAAGGTAATGGCTCGTTATTCGGCACTTCCTCAGTTTCATCTTCGGTGTCAGTACTGCTAAGCGTCGCATCGACGGATTTCTGAAACTCTTTGGGAACACGCAGCATGATCTTGGGTACCACTAGCTTGGGTATGGCAGGTGGAGGAGTTTGTGGTGCTGGAGAAGATACTTGTGGATAAGGGTACATCTCAGGAGCTGGATAGATTGGCGGCGCTGGAACTAAACAAAGAGATTCAACATTTAAATAAAACTGCATATTCCAAATGAATTCCAGGTACTTACTGTATCCTTCAGGCGTCAAAGCCTGATCCATCTGTGGAGCTGTTGGAACTGAATTCGACACCGTCTCCTTTAGCGGATTTTGATCTTGTACCGTCTGCGCTTTTCTTGCCTTTTTTCTTCGCCTTGGCGGCGGTGGCTTCTTTTTCGTATTCCGACAGCCGAGGGCATGGCATCCTTTTTCGCCACACAAAGCACACGGTTGCATTAATTGCGCACAATCGTGATCTTCGTACCGGGATCCTGTGTCAAATGTGGACTGGCAGGTGCAACAGATGAGATACCTGGGCCGATCGTGCTGCTGCTGTTGCATCACCCAAGTCTCCCGCGTGGCAAAATGACTTTGATCGATGTCGTGTTTGTTTTCCAAATGCAGCGATAATTTCTCTACGCTGGCATACACATGCGAACAGTAGAGGCAAATATATCGTTGATGCACCTCTCGCATGTGAAGGAAGAAGTTCCAACACTGATGAACAGAATTGCAACGGGCGCAACGAAAAAATCGTTCCTTCTTGAGTCGCAGCGGGGAAGTGGTAGAGGCAGAAGCGATAGCAGGAGTGGCTGATTCAGTAGCAGATAATGTAGAGATTTGTCCCTGGAGTCGTTGCATTAGGAGTGACGTCTCTGGCTGCGGCTCTGCCTCTGTAAGGGACTCTGCTTCCGGTTCTGAGTTAACCCTGATTTGCTTCTCATTCGGTTGGCTTACAATTTGCGAGGAGGAACTTTGGCTGCTGCGCCTGCGCTTCTTCATCTTCAACGGCTGCACCCTGACATTTTGTTCACTCTCCGGATGATGATCAATCACCAATTGCGGCTGCGAAGCGGAGCTCACTGAGCTGCACTGACTGCTAATGCTCTTACTTCGGTCTCTTCGTATGGGCAAGAACATATGCGGGGGCGGGGGCGGAGATACAGCAGCAGGCGACATTGCCGCCTCCTGGGCTATCACAGTCGGTTGCTTCTGCTCCTCGTTTGACTCCTCCTTGAAAGATTCATGTGCTCCATTTAACTTAATCGGCGTGGTAGCGGTTTCGGTAATGGAACTTTTTGGCGTAATCTTTTCAAGAGACGTTTCTCCTATCACTTTATCCCCTTCTGTATCGGGCTCTGATTCTACTTTGATGGATTCTGTTATATCAGTAGTTTCTGTCGGGGCCCAATTTTCGCTGGTGATTGGCAAATCGTGATCCATATCTACATCCACATCCATGGCCAGCACTGGTGATGAACGGTCTGACGAAGAAGCGGAAGAAGAGAGTGCGCTAACCTGCGCCTGCGGTGATACTGAATTAAAGACTTCTTCCTTCAGATCATCTTTTGGATCTTCATCATTTAAAACTGCCACAGTTGGCAACTCGTCTTCCACAAGATTCTCCTCCTTCACTGGGTCACTTGAAAGCTGTGACGAATCCTCTTCATTTTCAACTTTTACGTCTGCCTGAATTATTACCTGCTCTTGTACTTGCTGTTTTTCCTCCTCCAAGGAAGGTTTAACACTTTCTTCTTTTTCCCTGCCGTCCTTTTCGTCATCGGACAAACTCGCCTGACCGTTAGCCAGGGATACCTTTATATCACTATCCGAATCTTGCGCTCTGTCTATCTCTTCTTGTTCCTTCCCTTTTTCGGCCAGTACCGTTGTTGTGGTCGTCTTTTCCTCTGAATGCTCCATCTCCGCCTTCGGCGCATCCAGCATAACTTTTGAATCATCAAGTTCGTCCTCTTCGCTGCTAGAGCTACCACCACTTCCCGTGCCAGCTCCAGCGCCCGTTCCTGTTCCTGATTCCTCTCCACCGCCATCAGAATTTGATGTACTATTTGTTGGTTGCTGTTCCAATGCTTCCATCATATTGCCTTTAGCATTTATGCGCTAAGAACAAAAATAGAAGCGTTAATCGACCAAGTACACACTATACATATATACACCTATCTAGTACCTTTTCTTCCGGATGTCACCAGAATTCGAATGCTTTTAGGTCTTGTTTTTTTCCTTTTGTTTTAGCAATGACAGCTGAAAATGAAATGAAGAGCAAAAAATAATATTAATATTGTTAAATAATTTCCTAAATTACACACTGGCAACAACAAATTCGATGAATATAACATAAATAGTTATAATCGATGAATAGAACACAAAATTCTGTGTAGTTTACACGTGGGCTAGGACATTGCGAAATTCAATACACGAACAAAAGAATTCTTTGCAAACACAAAATTAATTGTAAATTGCATAATTTGAATATTTATTTCATGTTAAACTAATTAGTTTTAGTTAAGCTGCGTATTTTCATTGCATACTCGAGTGAAATTTATATTTAAATACATTTAAATTGATTTGTTTTATTTGTTTTTTGTAACTCATGATTTTTTCTTTTCTAAACACACGCCTACACAATAAACATATAAACGTTGCCATAGAAAAGAATCACCGGTCATTGTTTTGCCATCCCTGGCAGCGTATATATGCAAAAACAGAATATAATACAAGTAATTGAAAAATACCAAAATAAATTATACAAAATACGTAAACGGTGTGCGTCTAAAAATAAGTAGATTTACTTCAAATGACACTAAAGAGAATCACATGGGTCATAATTATGCACGTTTTGCTTCTTACCTGAGCTTCGTGGTAGTGTTGTTGTTGTAGTAGTTGTTGTTGTTTTATTGGCTGAGGTACCAGAAATCTTCCACCAAAAAGAAAACCGACCGACACAAAATTTTACGCGCGAAAATACAATGCGAACTCACACAAACAACAACCGATGTCACGGAAGCTCTATGCACAACTAACGGATTTTATATGAAGCGAACAAGAACAACACTCACGCACACACACCCCTTGCTCTTACCCCTCGCTATCGTTGGACGCAGCGACAGATAGTTATGCTTATTAAATTTTCGATTATTGCTTTTATTCCATTATATTAATATATTTGTGGGGCGCATACATATTGATTTCACACTAATATATAATTATTTGAACACAGAATATCTGCGTTTTTTCGCATTTTCTTTTTCGCGTCGAAATTCTGGATAAAAATCTGCTTCTTCTTTCTCTGTTTTTCCACGCTTGGTAGCCAAAGAAAAAGATACGGTCACTCAAAAATCGATAATTAAAAAACAAGTATTACCAAAAAACTAGAGGATTTCACACTACGCTCAGCATATTAACTAAGAATTTTATTAATTTTTAATTGATTTAAATTAGTTTTAATGAATGAATTGTTTTAATTGCAAACGCTGAAAATTATCGCCATTAACTATTATCGATAAATTTTAGTCAGCCCTGGAAGTGAGGTTCAGTGTCAATTCGATTTGACAAGTTCTTTTCACTTCCTTTTTTCACGTGCGCGTCATCATGAGAGCCAAGGGATTGGTTAGTATTGCGAAAATAATGGCTAAATTAATATAAATTTGTGCTAAAAATGCGTGCAATAGGTGCGAGAATGTCGTCGGCAACTAGGACAATGAAATAAGCGATGGAAATAGTAGAGTTTTGTGCGAAAACACGAAAATGTACATGGTTCCTGATCATGGCTAGACAATTTGGGACTATATTGCCTATAGATGTTTAAAGAAAGTTTTGAAAACTTAACTATCCTAAAAACAACTTTTGAAAGTGTACTAGAGCAACGAATTCAGCTCAGTTACATTTAGTTTTCTTTAAAGTTTGTTAAACAAAAACCTAACCTAAAAAGCGACCACCACGTTTATCAATGTGTGTGTGTGAGTCGCGTCGCAGTCCAATAGTGCCGTGTTTCTCTGTTAAATTGTTAAACCCTAAATAATCAACCGATGTTACATTCTATTTGCAGTTGAAGGAATACGAGGTCGTGGGCCGCAAGCTGCCCAGCGAGAAGGAGCCCCAGACTCCACTCTACAAGATGCGCATCTTTGCTCCTGACAACATTGTAGCCAAATCCCGTTTCTGGTACTTCTTGCGTCAACTTAAGAAGTTCAAGAAGACCACTGGTGAAATTGTCTCGATCAAACAGGTGTACGAGACATCGCCAATCAAAATCAAGAACTTCGGCATCTGGTTGCGTTATGACTCCCGTTCCGGCACCCACAACATGTACCGCGAGTACCGTGATTTGACTGTTGGTGGTGCTGTGACACAGTGCTATCGCGATATGGGTGCCCGTCATCGTGCCCGTGCCCACAGCATCCAGATCATCAAGGTCGAGGCTATTCCTGCCGCCAAGACGCGTCGTGTCCATGTCAAGCAGTTCCACGACTCCAAGATCAAGTTCCCATTGGTGCAACGTGTCCATCACAAGGGCAACAGGAAGTTGTTCTCATACAGAAAGCCAAGAACCTACTTCCAGTAAGGCGGCGAGAGAGAATCCATCCCACTGGCAACTGGTTTTATTGCCATCCGTTGGGTTTTACCTTTGACTAATTGCATCTAAGTGGTTTTTTCAATAAAAGAAAAAGAGAACGTTGAAGCGGATATTCCGTTGTCATTATTTCGCCCAAGTGATTTTGAAAATTTTGGGAAATCAAGGATATATTTTAAACAGTGATTAATTACCATGAAAATCAGTGCCAAAAACTTGAACCAATATATTTTATTTAGGTGCACTCCATTAAGAACGGCAATTAAGAATTGTGTTGAAGGATTCCCCTCACAATCCTTCCGCTTGGTTCAATCTATCTGCCCTTTGGCATTAATATTGCCAAAAAAAAAAAACTCGAGTTCAAAGTAGTCTATATATAAAATGTTTTATTTGTTATTTAAGCTCGCCACAGGCGTAAATTACAATTTTTTGGGATGGTGTGCCCGATTTAGAGCCGCATCTTTCCATTTTACGTACTACATCTGCTCCACTGATTACATGGCCGAAAACCACATGCTTATTGTCAAGCCAATCGGTTCTGCAAAAAAAAAATATGTCAAAATTATTGCAAATATTTTACTTTTTGTAGACTTACTTAGTTGTGCATATGAAGAACTGTGAACCATTTGTGTTAGAGCCAGAATTGGCCATGGATAAGGTACCAAAGCTATTGTGTTTCAGACTGAAATTCTCATCGCTGAATTTTTTGCCGTAAATGGACTTGCCACCAGTTCCATTGTTATGAGTAAAGTCACCGCCTTGGCACATCTGAAACGCAAAGGTTCTTTAATTATAAAATTGGTTAATATAAAACGAAAACTTACGAATTCTGGAATGATGCGGTGAAATGAGCAACCCTTATACCCATATCCCTGCTCATGTGTGCATAATTGTCGGAAATTTTCCGCCGTCTTGGGCACAACATCTGCACGGAGCAGCATGACAATGCGTCCTGCATCATTGCCTCCAATGCGAACATCAAAGAAAACTTGTGGGTTTCGTTTCTCTGCTTTCTCAATTACAGCAGGACCTGTTGATGGAGTTTCGACCTTTTCGCTGCCCTCAGTCTCTTCACTGTTCTCAGTTTGAAGAGTTGCACCGGCGTGCTTCTGTAACCAATCATCATCGGCCCACACCGGCTTGAAGCTATCCTCCTTCACACGTACTGGTTTTGCCAAATTGACCCGTATGGTGCGCCCACAGAGCTCCGAATCATTCTAATGTATTTTGGGTTTAATAAATGGTTCACTTGAATATTGATTCCATGTGCACCTACCATATTGTCTATCGCTGAGGCGGCATCCTCGAATTGCTCGTATTCTATGAAGGCAAATCCTCTATGTTTTTGAGATTCATAGTCTACAGGCATTTGTATGTCGGCAATATCTCCAAATGGAATAAAAGCATTGTTGAGGAGTCTCTCTGTTACTTCGTCCGCTAGGCCGCCTACATAGACGGTACGTTTGTCATTCGACATATCAAAAAAAATATATTTTGAAATCCCCACAGAAAATACAAGCAAACGTTTCACGCAATAGAGATGGTACAATTCCATTTAATTTGAAGGGAGATGACTCGTTAAAAAGTATCGATAAGTGTGCAACAGCAACCCTGACACTGTATCTTCTCCAGCTCTTTCTTTTCACAGTGTTCGCGTGTTGATGACGGAAAATTGCAAAGAAATTGGCAAGTAAATCGCTGCAAAATGGCAAAAAAGAAGAGTGAGGAGCATTCTAGCGCCGATGCGAATGACAGTGACTACCAGGAAGAGCCTAATTTCGATGATCCGCCAAATTTTGTGGATAATATCAACGATGAAGGTAAGTTCATAACGCGCTTTGCCACGACACGAGGAAATCTAACCTCAATGTTGGGTTGCGGCAAGTGAAAGGAATGCAAATGTTAATTATTCGTAATACTCCATTTCAGATTTGTTGGGCGATATGCTGGCCCAGCGCCCATCTGAGGCCGATGGTGTGGAGAGCGTTGTAGTTGTTGATAACATCCCCAAAGTAGAGCCAAGCCGCCTTGAGAAACTGAAGTCGGTGATCCTTAAGGTATTCTCGCACTGCGGCGAAATTGTGAATGTCGTCTATCCCGTAGACGATGAGGGAACTACTAAGGGTTACGCTTTCATGGAGTACAGGCATGCCTCCCAGGCAGAGGATGCTGTCAAGAAGCTGAACAACCATCGCCTGGACAAGAACCACACGTTTGCGGTGAATTTGTTCACGGATTTCCAGAAGTACGAGAATATACCGGAAAAATGGGAACCACCAACTGTGCAGCCGTTCAAGATTCAGAATGATTTGTACAACTTTATCAATGATCCGGATGCATACGACCAGTACTGTGTGGCCGCTGAGACTGCGCCAAATTGTGTCCAGGTAGGATTCTGGCAAAATACTCTGCCAGAGCCCAATGAACTGGAGACACGAGAACGCTTCACCGACACCTTTGTCAAGTGGTCGCCTTTGGGCACATATGTGGTGACATTCCACAAGCCGGGAGTAGCTATTTGGGGAGGCAGCAATTTCCAGAAAATCCAGAAATTCCCCCATACTGGTACCCAGTTTGTAGAGTTTTCACCCTGTGAGAATTATTTGGTCACCTATGGACCTACACCAACTGGTCAGAAAATTATCATTTGGGATATACGCACTGGATCCGAGAAACGATCTTTCGTAGCCGATGGCATGTCGGTGTTGTCTATGTTCCGTTGGTCGCATGATGATAAGTTTGTGGCGCGTATGGGCGAGAATTCCATACACATCTATGAGACGCCCTCGTTCTATTTGCTCGATTTGAAGTCGATTAAGATACCTGGCATTAGAGGATTCTCTTGGTCGCCCACGGACAATGTGATCGCTTACTGGGTGGAGGAGCAGAACCAAATTCCAGCCCGTGTAACACTAATGGAGATTCCCAAGAAACGCGAAATACGTAACAAGAACCTGTTCCATGTTGCTGATTGCAAACTGCATTGGCAAAAGTCTGGCGACTATCTTTGCGTCAAAGTGGACCGCTACTCCAAGCTCAAGAAGGATAAGAAGGAGTTGGACGTAAAATTCCTTGGAATGTTCTACAACTTTGAGATTTTCCATATGCGGGAAAAGGAGATTCCAGTGGATTCTGTTGAGATCCGTGAGCTTATTTTGGCGTTTGCCTGGGAACCCATTGGCAACAAGTTCTCTATTATCCATGGCGAGCTTAATTCCTCAAATGTAAGCTTCTATGAGGTCAACAAAGGCGTCAAACCAAGTTTGGTAAAACGATTGGAAAAGAAATCCTGCACGCATCTCTTCTGGTCACCACGCGGACAATTCATAGTCATGGCGAATCTTACTATGGGCACCTTTGAATTTGTAGACACCACCAACGATTATATAATCAGTGCCTCGCCCGATCATTTCCGTGCCTCGGAGGTGGAATGGGATCCCACTGGACGTTATGTCGTTACTGGCGTCTCATCGTGGAAGGTTAAAGAGGACACTGGATTCAACATGTACACCTTCCAGGGACGCATTATCAAGCGAACGATCCTTAAGAACTTTGTGCAGTTCTTGTGGCGACCACGCCCACCCACCCTTTTGTCCGAAGAGAAACAGAAGGATATTAAGAAGAACTTGAAGAAGTACTACCCAGCGTTTGAACAAAAGGATCGCCTACGTCTCACCCGGGCCTCCAAGGAATTGCTGGAGAAACGCTCCCAACTGCGCGAAACATTTATGGAATATCGCAACAAGCGTATTGCAGAGTGGAAGGATCAGAAGAGTCGTCGCGTCATGCTCAGAGGGCGTAAGTGTCTAGATGCATTGATAATTAGAATTATATGAACTGTTTATTAATTAAATTCCTTTTTCAGATGTGGACACTGATAACTTGGAGACTGAAGAAGTCGATGAAGAAATTGTTGAATTTTTAGTCAAGGAAGAAATAACTTTGCTCGAGTAGACGACCCCCAGGAACACATACATTAAAATTTAAAGTGTTTGAAGGGCGTCCACCACCCTGGCCTCCTCCTCCTGCTCACTAGGACCAGGGTCTCTTCAATATCTGCGTGTTTTCTAAATTAGCATACAATATAGACCAACATCTTAAGACCTAAAGTAAAAATAACAAATTTTCACTCTTTTTAATTCATAAATTCAACAATTTCTAATATGCATAAAAATAGATTTGCAATGTATTTGTATGTAAACAGCAAAAAGAAAACGAAAAACAAAACAAAACAGTGATATTTTAGTTCAAAAAGCGATTAAATTCACCGATAACCGATGTTAGGCAACCCTACATTACGCTCATGGGATCGTTGCTACTGGCAACCCTGGTCAAAAAGTCAAAACAAAACGGTTTTGAATTTAATTTGTGTATTCAAGTTGCCTTCAACAGAAAAATGGATAAAAAGAAAAATAGGAAAATTCAGACCTCGCGACGTTATCGAAGGACTGAGCAAGAGGTCCAAGCATTGTTGAGAGACACACAGAGTCTGAGTGGAGGAGAAGAGATGTCCAATGAATTAAGAAGCTTACAGTTCTTCCATGGCCAAACCACGGACAATGAAAAAGGTAGTGGGCGTGTAGAGGAGGAGGAATTGGAGCACGTTCCTGAATCAGATGCTGAAAGTGAAGAGGATTCTGGTGGCGATCTAGCCAGCAATAGTAAATATAGTGGATCACCCAGCCGGCACACATTCATACAAATTGATTTTAACGATCCACCGCTGGTTTGGCCAAAGCTGGTGAAGCAAGAGCATTACTATGATTATAGTCTTCTATATAAACCCAGTAGTGTGCTGAACTTTCAGTTAAATATGAGTGACCAACATGCAACAACAAAAGGTCTAACGGGTTTTCAAAAACGTCTAATAAATCGCTTTCAAGAGCAGTCCAAAAAAAACGGCAGTAGGTTGAGCCCAGATTTGTTGGCCCAACTTGCTGATGCCAACTCCGCGGAGTTTGTAATTGATCACACACTTTATCGGAGTTATTGTAAAAAAGAATTTTCAAGTATTTTCTTTACGCCACTTCCAATGGATCAGGTTCAGGGCTTACCCATTCGTCGTTTCTTTAAACTAACATTCAGGCATTTGAGGTTCACCTGTCACCCACATTTTCTGGACGAGCATTATTTGGCCCAGCAGTTGGAGGATCTCTTCGATCTTTATGCACAACAGCAGAAGCAACAAATTCGCCAAAAATTACGCCAAGAGTTAGAACTAGCACGACAAGTAGCTGCAAAGTTACTTCAAAATGCTCGAGAGGCTCAATCCAGTGAAATCAAGCGACAGCTTCGTCTTATCCAGCAGCTGAGAGAACGTTACTATGCCGAGTCCAGTTCGCAGCGTAAACTACTCAAACGCCTACTCAAAAATTGGGCTAAGTTGAAGGAACTCCGTCGACAACAGAAATTTCAGTGCACTCGCTTTCAATTAAGCCTGCGGGTGAGTAAGCCCCAGGATCTGGTCACTTGTTATGCCACATGGAAGCAGAATTTTGAGACTGATTTGGCAGAAGTCTATCGGGAGCATTTGGAGTTGTTTTACTGCCGCCGTCGGCTCTGGAGCGAGGACAATCCCTCCGGCTCTCAATCACAATTAAAGCCACCCCGCAAGCCTAATTTCGATAAAATTATGGCCAATTTAAAAAGGGAATACGAATGTGCCTTTAATGACCCGGAGGAACCGCATATCGATATTATACGGCTTTATGCCGATGAATCTCAGATGCGGATTTCACTGCCAGGCGATGTCAAGTCCCGAAATTATTTTATGAAACTTTACCTAGATGGACAATATGTGGGTCATACTAAAAGCTATCGCCTTGAGCCGGATCTGCATTTATATATGAATGAATGCATTGGAGTGTTACTAGAGCGAACGTTACCAGAGGAATTAAACATCTGGGTAAGCAAATAAGCTAAGAACTTTAAAACATTTATCTTCTCTATTCCTTGTTATTCATTTCAGCTCTATGAAAAATCTACTTTAACCCCTCAAAGTCGTCGTGTTGCCCTGATGAGTACCACCCTCGAGTTGAGTTCCAAATGCAATGCAGACATAATCCATAAAAAATTAACCTTCAAGGAGACATCCTCTACATCTGGGGATTTATTTGTACACTACGAATATCGTTCAGCCCAAGCGATTAATTCGTTTGGTCAATTGGATGACATAAGAAAACTGCCAGCTGCTCTGCAACGCAAACTAATGGCCAATAGTCTTCCAAGTCTCAAAGAACTATCCCAATCGGATACTCAGACTGCTCCCCGACCACCTTTTCGTGGCAAATCGAAGAAGAAAACTTTGTCTTCGGCATTGTCCTTGATTTTTGCCGAACAGCAGTTACAATTCTGTAGCATGGCGACTTTATTGGGGAATCGTCGTTTTCAAATTCTTCATTCGCGTCACCAGCAAAGGAACTTCCACACAAAGCAGTTGCGATTCGTACCATCCTTTGAGCATGAGATGACAGAGCTAGATTTAATACCAACCGATGGCACGTCCGAGCCAGCACTTTTGGAGCCGGGATACTGTTGGAATCCAATCGATCTACACAAGCATCGCGGACGTAAATTCTTACAGTTGCTCTATGAGGTAATTAGGAGTCAATCGGCCAGAAGAGCTAGGGCAATGGAGACTCCGCTGCCTCTTTTGCTACTGGCCAACGGAGAGGTGAATCATTCAACAGGCTGGACAGGTCTATGGCGTGCACTTTTATCTTGGTTTACTGCTGGCGGTGAAAAAGGCATAACACGAGAACCCGCAAATTGGCAGCCAGCAGCAACTCCAAATGAATATCAGCAATTCACCATATCGCTGCATGTGGTAAGAGCGAGCGGAGTGCCGGTGCGTAGTCGCCATATTTTGAATGTGGAACGTCTGCCAACCGGTGGAGGGGACATTAGTGCCAATTTATTTGTTACTCAGAGTGAGTGGGCAAAGAAAAGTGGAAAAGTCACTTTTATTAAGTCATAATTTTCTTGTTTCAGCTCTGATGTATTCGAATGTACGTCCATTTATAACCCTAAGCTACGGACAACGTTTGAGTCGTAGTCGTACTGCCGAGGGCAGTAATCCAACATGGAATGAGCAGCTTCAGCTGCAGCTTAATGGTCATGTGAGTGATTTACGGGAAGATATTAAGATTAGTCTCTTCGATGAACTTGTCGAGCAGCAATTTACTGATGAGGCCTCGGATCTTTATCAGCGAGTGCAATGCAACTGGCTTGGAGAATACCGAGTGCCAATCAATTGTCTGCTAGCCACTGGGAAGGTAAGAACTTGTCAAATGTTTGTTGATGTCATTGCTTTCATTATTATAAGTTTGTTTTTTGATAGTTTGAAGGTTGCATTGAGATGACGATGCCAAAAATTCTGGTAGGCTATAAACGCCCGCTTATTGATTCGGTGACCAACATTGCATCAGATCAATATCCTGAATTCAAGGAGTCAGTACATCTTTGGTTCTATCTCAGCATTGAACCAAATGGTTGCGATCTAGCACCCATGCAAGTGAATGCCTTGGCCTGCGCAGAGCTTCCAGAATTGCAGAGCTTCCTTCAGGAGCGCCGCCTAGATGTGCAACAAATGCTGCCGCAACCGCAACGCTACGTGGATCCGTTAATTTGCACGGCTCAGGGCAAACGAGTGTGCCTTACCCGCCTTCTCGAGCCAGTGCCTCTGCCACCTTCCTTGAATTTAAGTGTAGAAAGTTGTGCACGTTTTGTGTCATTGCTTTCGCACTTCCGTCCGTATGATGGTTGCCAACGTTTTCAGGGAGTATGGCTGGACAATCAATCATTGCTAGACAGTACTTGGTGTTCCCCCAAGGACTTGGGGGTTTTATTATGCAATTATATGCTATCCTTGGGGCTGCAGTGCTGGCTTCTCCTCGGTGTGGCCTGTCCATATGGCGAATGCTCGTTTGTTCTCTTCCGGCAACCAGATACGGCTGATCTATTGCTACTGGCCCCAGCTACAGGCAAACGCTATCAACTCTATGACGTCTATTGTCCTTTAATGCGGGTTTATTGCTTGGTTAGCCAACAGAATGTAAGCAAATTTGAACATTATATATACACATTTATAAACATTTCATTTATACAGATCTATTTCAACATTCAAACTGAGATGCGTGTAAGCATGACCAATTTCAATCCCCACGATAGTTCTTGTTGGCTTCCACTTTTTAATAGGAGACAGCCAACGGCCCCACAGGCTGGAATTCAGAAACTTGACTATGTTTACAAAAAGACCTATGATCTGAGCCAACTACAGAAACGTATTGAAAGGAAGATTATGAAAAAGATCAGTGCCTGGCGAGCGACCAGAAAAACAATCTGGAATCGTGCCTTCCAACCCCATTTACAGAAAATCCTACGTGAACTTGAAAATCTCTCTAATTTCTCAACTAGCCGTTACGATGAACCAGCCTATAGTGAGGAGCTAGAGCGCGAATATCCCAATTTTAGGGTAAGTTAATTTATTATATTGGGGTTGCTTACAAATATTCTCACCCAATATATCACAAATTGACATGACTAGATTATAAGCACTAATTAAAAAACGAACTCTTGTATTTTGTAAACAACTTTTTAAATTTACAATATCATATCGCTTTCGGTTTGGGGGCTCAAACGTCATAGACTTTCCTTCTTTTAGAAATATTACCATTGACTATCTTTTATTTCTTTTTAACTTCAGCTTTACGGATTTACCCTTAACTTTTCCTATACAAATTTGGCGGCAATTACGGAGCGTATACGTACAACTTGCATACACTATAACAACAACACGGTGGAGTTCTGTGTGGCTGTGCATATCAATGCCTATGCCAATGATGTACTTTCTGTCTGGCTGTTTCTTTTGTCAATAGTGCCTCTAGTCGAGTAATCCAACTAGTGAAATCAAACCAAATGAACTGATTACTATCGCTTTTATGGAACAAAAAGAAAAAAAAAGAAGAGATAATTTGACTTAAAATAATGTTTGTTTTGTTGATAAGGCACAGGTTGGGCCGGGTCAGACCATTGGGTTAGTTCTTTTGGTAGTTGCGGGTGCACAGTCACCCCATTCCGTTAGTTCTTTCAGCACAATCGAACCATACAGACAGATATTATTGATCGGCGTTTGGTGCTATTTTTTTTAGTTCAGTTATGTACGCCATTTTAGTAGAGAAGTTTTCAAAATTAAAAAAAAATGTCAAATGGCTCTTTAATCTTTACGAGTTGAATACACAGATTGCTATTTGTGAGCCATGGGAGAAAGTCTTTTGCCGTAAGTTATAAGTGACAGTGTTCCCCAAGATTAGATTTATATATGTATGTACATATATAAATATATTTGTGTCTTACATTGTCTATACTCATCGATATCTTATCATGCCGGCCATTCTTAGTCACAGTTAGTCAGACGTTGCACCTTGTCCTTATTCACAGTGAAAATACTGTAAATACACCAAATCATAAAAATTGTAACGGAATTTATGTACTTTCAGATACTCTTTTTGCCAGCTGCCTTTCCCTGCTTCTCTATGCCACATTTGCAGTTCTTCCCGGTTACTGTCTTGTGCTGATGACGCTCTTGTGGCCTACCTCATCCAATATTATTATAGATAATAATCAATCAAATATCAATACCAATACATGTAGTTTAAGTTTACAGACACTTTGTCCAACTTAATTTTAGTTCTGCTTGATTGAGCTTATCAATTTTAATAAATTAGTTAAAATGACGTTATTGGTAAACGTTGATAATTAGAAAAGATCAAATTTCACAATGTTAGTACGAAGGAACCAACGTGAAATGGATTTAATTCCGAATAATTTTATATACATATGATTTAATTAATTTTTGGAATTCTATTATTCCAAAAGATTTTCATAATTAACTATTGATATTTTGAAATCAAATATCAAATTTGAAATACGTTAAGATGTCTGGTCACATCATTTACACAAAGTGACCGTTCTGTGGGCCTTTGTAAATATAGAGGGCGACAGTGAGCTAAAAGCATTCTGTTTTTTTTTTTTACATAATAGTTGTTAAGTTCAAGTTGATGGCAATAGCCATTATTTATTGGGTAATAGTGAGGAAGGGCAGATCTGTGAAGGTCCAACGATGCTGAATTGTCATCTCTTGGTGGCTCTGCGATGCTCCACGCGGCGGGGAAAGGTGCTGTTTGAAGAACTTTCGGCTAGTCCAATTACAACCAGCCTTCGATATCGTCATTTAAGTCCTCTGGCTGAGTACGAGAAACGCGTAAGTGCTGGCCAGCTTCAGACGGATCCCAAACAGAAGGAAACCATGAAGCAATTGGATGCGCTTTATAAACGTATCAAAGGCTATAGACCAACTACTCAAGAGCCAGGAAGTGGTGCAGGAGGATTCTTTAAGTCTCTTTTTGGTAGCAGAAAAGAGGAAGATGACGATGTGGCGGATGACTTAAATGCAGGTAGCCATGCTCCCCAGGGTCTATACATCTATGGCAGTGTTGGTGTGGGCAAGACCACATTAATGGATTTATTCTATGACTGCTGCACTGATGTAAGTCTAATGTTCGTTTGACTGAATTGAGATAAACATTAACAAAGAAATGTTAATAATAGATTGATCGGAAGCAACGTGTTCATTTTACTGCATTCATGACGAGTGTCCATTCCCGCATCCATGAGGCCAAGGAGCGCCAAGGACCCATCGATCGGGCTTTTAACTCAGAGAAACCTGCCCCATTTGATCCCACAAGACCTGTGGCGGATATTATAGCCCGCGAGTCTTGGCTCATCTGTTTTGATGAATTCCAAGTAACTGACATAGCAGATGCCATGGTTTTAAAGCGTCTCTTTACTCATCTATTTCGCCGGGGGATTGTTATAGTAGCCACCAGCAATCGTCATGCAGAGGATCTGTATAAAAATGGTTTGCAGCGTGTCAACTTTCTGCCCTTTATTGCCCTGCTGCAGCGCCGTTGCGAGCTAGTCAGATTGGATTCGATTGACTATCGTCGCATCGCCCAATCGGGGGACACAAACTATTTTGTCAAGGGCAAAACGGACGCTGAGGGCAGTATGAATCGCATGTTTAAGATATTGTGTGCGGAGGAAAATGATATTATACGGCCACGCACAATTACCCACTTTGGACGGGATTTGACGTTTCAAAGGACTTGCGGACAGGTACTCGATAGCAGTTTTGACGAGCTCTGTGATAGGCCGTTGGCAGGTAGCGATTACCTGCAAATTTCACAATTTTTTCACACCGTCCTTATCCGAGATGTACCACAGTTGAATCTAAATATCAAATCACAGATTCGTCGATTTATTACTCTTATTGACACTCTGTATGATAACCGAGTGCGTGTCGTAATATCGGCTGATAAGCCCTTGGATGAACTATTTGACTTTACCGACTCTTCTACAAACATTTCCGATACGGATCGTGTTCTTATGGATGATCTAAAAATTAAGCACGGATCGGTGAGTTTGTGTAAGATTAAATTTGCCCTTAATTATTATCGTTGTACTTATATCTAGCATGCCTCTAAATCGAGTGTATTTACCGGCGAGGAAGAACTATTTGCCTTTGAACGAACCATATCCAGATTATACGAAATGCAGAAACGCGAATATTGGGAGCAATGGGCAAAACATCGATGAGATCAGCAGCCTTTTATGGACCTGAGCAACAGCAATAATATAGTTTAATTAGCATAAATAACAAAATTTCTCGCTACCTCGTGTCGTAGTCAAAAGAATGGTAATTCTTAAATTCAAAAATTTCCTATACTAATTGTTATCTATGGAATTAAGAATCGATGAAATGATATTTGTGTGGCTTAGCCAAAAACTTTTTATTTATCATCAATGTATAGAATTGCTAAGATACTTAAGTATTTTCGGTGTATTTTAACTGAAAAGTATTAAAAATGGCTCAACATGATATTTTCCGAATTTTGGAAATGAGAAAAAAACTTTTAACCATCTTTCATTTAATGTTTGACTATTTATTAATGTTAGCCTTCAGCCCATGCTTGTCTAATGTGCATAGTTTGTTTCCAAAGCTTTCTCGGCTGTTCATGCTGCCTAATACCTACATTTCGGCGACTCTAATATACCATGTCACACAACATGTCACAACAATACTATATCAAAATTTAAACAGAACATAAATTAAATAAAATTTATTTGTTATTCTAAACTATTTTCATAAATTCAAAAAAGAGTTCTGCTCAACACTATTCATTTATTATTTTGAAAGAGGATTGTCACTTAGTTTTCAAAGGAACCTATCTAATATTCTAAAATTCTGCAATATATATAATTCTAAAAATGAATAGTAAAGTATTACTACAAGTGGTTGCCATCAAAAGTTAGGGGATTATTTCAAATATTGACAAAATTACTAATAATTTGTTTTATAAGAATTCTTAAGTACAAAGTTATCTACCCCCAATCCAGATAATATATTTTTAAACTGAAATACAACAGCATATATCACATTTCAAATTGAAGATATCCGGCTTGGTTATATATTCATAATTGTTTAAACGATAATCCCAAATAGCTAATAGAGAATTGTTTAAAATGCAATTCAAGAATATTTTTATTGATCGTTATTTTTAATTTAAGTTGTATTTTGGTATTAAATTTTCGTTTTCCATTTAGCGCTTCACATTATTTGTTATTGGTTTCTTTTTTGCAAGAGAACATTTATATTTGTCATAATTTGTTATGTATTTTACCAATATCTACTAGGGAGTTGCAAATATATTTTACAATAACAATAAAAAGTACAATTGATACGATAGATAATTGATAGATAGATAAATATATACATATAATTATGTATATATGTATATGTATAATGTAACAAAAGGCTTAGGCCAATAAAGCAATAAAGTGTAAATTTTTGTAGTTTTAGTCGATTAAATTTCTTGATGAATAGATTTTCAAGGAAGGGAATCAAAGGGAGGGACAATTGGGTTTTGATATTGTAGTATTTATTTGGAAATTTTGTTTGAAACCACTGCAGCGTGCGTGCACGAAATATTGGAGTAAGTTGAAGATGATATACATATTTTAATGTTTTCTGATTTATTCATAAGAAATCATAAGAACGGCCTGAATGGACAGAATGGAAATGGTAATGGGTTTTTGGGTATGTGACCTGGTGGTAGGGGTCTATTATAATCCATGGTGTTGCGCTCTTTTACTCGTTGCCACTCAATTTAAATTGAATTTCTCCTAACTACAGCGTGCATTTTGTCCAAGGAATCAGATATTCCCGATTGCTAGACAGTTGAGCTTATATACATAAGTATTATGTAGCTAAACTATTTCTAGACATATTCATTTATGATCTCTTCTTTTATTTAATTTTGGTTTTCTTTCTTTCCCTCGTTCTATGTATATGTATATATGTAATAGCGCACACACATGGAAAGTTAATTTGGTTGAAAGTTCGCCGGCTGCATCGGTCTTTTATGTGTAAATGTCATTACCATTATTTCATATACATATATATAGATATATTTATATATATATATTATATATGTATATATATACTTATATAAAAAAGAGTAAAAAGACGCGCAGACATTTAAAAAGCTGGCGCAAAAACTTAATTGTACGCTTAGAGTTAACTATATAATTTTATTTTCCATTTGTAACATTTGGTTTTGTCTTTAATTTTTGTGTATGCCCAATATAATATTTTATTGCATATATGTATATGTATGCTGTTTATATCATACGATTCATGTTGTAGATTTTTAGTAGAAAATTGGAAGAGAAAAAGTCGTTATGCATAATTAATAATCATTACATATACAGGGATTTGCTCTCAACTCCGATTCCGTAATTTTTACTTTCAAACAAAACTATTAACATTGAACAATTGCAGAAGATATTAAATTAATCCAGATAGCACGATATTTTTCAGATCAGACACTCAACTCATTGAAAAGTAAAGAAAACCAGTTTAATTTCGAATAAAATAAACTATATCAAAATTATTTTAAATTTTACAATTAATGAAAAAAAATATCAAATTTAAAATGAAAATTTCTTTAATTTTTAAACAAATTACGAATCAGAGTTGATCACTCTCCCAATAATATTAATTTGTTTTACACATTTATTTATATTTTGTTGTTATTTTGTTATGTTTTGGTGTCTCCTTGTTATTTCTCTAGGAAAAGAGATAGAGAACTGATTTAGATAGTTGAAAGGAAAAGTGAGTTAAATATGAACTCAATATCGGGTGCTTAGAATATCTCTGTATATGTATATATAGATAAGTATGCATGTAGTCAAGTGACATTTTCAAAAGTTTGGAAAAAAAGTATTTTGCATCATTTCGTTTATTTTGCTTTATAAAGTTATATAATTAAAAAGTTTAGGTTTAACTTTGAGACTTTGCACAGCATTTAATGTATTATACATTACTTATGTTTTTGTTTTCTTTTTTTTCTTCTCGTTTTATAAATATATATATATTTATATATATGTCATTCATATTTCTTATAAAAAAAAATTTTTAGTAAAAATTGATTTATACAAAGGAAGAAAATATATGCGATTATAGTCAACTTACTAAGTGGGATATTTTTAAAAAGCCATTTTGGAAAAGCAAAAAACAAAAAAAGAAAACTGAACTAGCAAACAGAAACAACATATACAACACATTCTACGATTTTCAGATTTTTTTTTTGACTGGATTTGTTTTTGGGTTCGGATCTGCTACAGTGGAGCGTATAATGAATCAGTCTTTGCATGTCACAGTTAATAAGAGAAAAATATAAAAATTAATGAATAAACTTTTCTTTCTTAAAAACAAATTGTAAGACAATATAAATTGAAGACAGACCTTAAAATAGAGGATGGCGGGAATTATACGGAAGCAGTTTCGGGCATACAAATTGTACAAAAACTAACTATATACTATAGATCATATATCAAAGTTTATAGAAGTAGAACTTCAAATTACAATAAAACAAGTTAACAAGCTATAAATGTAATTGTTTAGTAATAGATTTTAGCTAGGCTCAGTATCATTTTTGTTCTTTCTTTTTTTGGTTTTAGCTTAGCCAAGTGTTTTGAATTACAGAAAAGAGTTTTTGTAACTCCATATATAGTTATATATATATATAGTACATATATATGAAGTTTTATGTATATGTATGCAAGTAAGAATGTTTTGTTTTTGGTTTTGTTTCAATTGTATAAATATGTATGTTTATGGTTATAATTTTTACTCGTAATTGGTGCGTTTGTTTTTTTAAATGTACACAAAAGTATTTAAAGAGTAACGAATAAAAATCTTACAATCTCGGGGGAAAAAATGTATAATTAGAGTTTATAATTTGCTTTTTGGTTTTTTAAATATTTTTTCTTTAGAATTGAATTTCTCAAATACAAATGATAATGAAGAGCTGCTAGCATTAGTTAGCTTGATTTCATTCACTTGAATTTTCTTGTTAACCTGAATACAAAAATACATTATCATAAATATATATATATATATTATATATATATGTGTGTGTATTGTATATGTATATATATATATGTATGTATATGTATGCAATTGTTAATTAATTGTCTTTCTTGAAACTAAACTCTGGTATGAGTCTTGGAGCAAGAATACAAAAAATGTTTACAATTTAGAGTTAGCTATTTTCGACAAATGATGATGATGAACCTCGATCCATAGATCATCTACTTTATTTATTGTTTTGCGCCACCATATTAGGTTGTTTGTAGAAGTTGTGCACAAACTCCGATAGACTGTAAACAGCCCCAGGACCCTTGCCGGCGCTCATGCATATAAAATCGCCCAGACAGTGAGTGTTTGCTAATGAAAACAAAAGAAATACAATTGTTTATTAATTTAAACAGATTTTAACGATATGTTAATTGATATTTTAGTTACTATTTGATAGAATAGGTGGATATGAGGGCGGCGGCTTGATCCAGCTGCCATCCGGTCGACGCATATGACGGCGATCCGATGAGAACTCTATGAGATATGTATCTGCGGGTATAACTCTGAAAAATCTATTTATGCAGGAAGAGAGCAACACGGAAAATACGATTAGTTCAGTTTGCTATGAGATCATTTCCAACTCACCTATGATGCTCCGGTCGCAGGGCCAGATCGGAACGGAAAGTCTCTGTGACATATTTATGAAAATATGTGGGAAATGGTAGAGTGGTATCCAGGTCGAATACCAAACATCTATTCGGCAAGGGATTGTGCATGAAGAATACATGATAATCCTATGGAAAATGGAAAATACAATCACAAAAGTAAAAGTTGTGAATACACAAAATAGACTTACCCATATCACAACTTGATCATCGCCACGTCCGGCCTTTTGGCGCCATAGGGGCACAGTTCGTCCTTCGTTGGATACGAAAACGGCATAACACTTGGCTAGTTCTTCGGGTCGCGTTCTCTTGACCTGTTCGCATAGTTTCCAAACGTTCTCCTCGCTAAAATAAAAAAGAAAAACGTACATTAAAATGTGTTGGCTAACTATAAATTCTAATCTTATTTCTTTTCATCCTATAAATTTTAATTGTAAATTTGTATTTCTTTTGAATAACAAACATAGTTTTGCCTATATCACGAAATGTCAAAGTCAAAAAGGAAAACCAAAAGAGGGGGAAATTGGGTGCCGAGTCTCTGACTTGTTTCTTTATATCTTTCAATTTAATCAGCAACAGGCCAGCCAAACCAAGTGTTTAAATTATAATAATCGATTTTGTTAGGCACGCGGCGATGGCGGGTTCCACGAATAAATTCCAATCAATTTCAGTTGCCACACATTGTTGCTTGCATGCATGCTATGCCACCAGAAAGAGGTGGATGCGGAATGGAGTGTTAGTGATTGTGGTGGAAATGGTGGTAGGCAGGTGCATGCCAGTGAAGCATTAAAATCAGGGCAACGCCAGAACAACAACAACAAAAGTAAAAACAATTCGCAATATCAACAGTTACAACAACAACTCAAGTGGCGGCGCGGTCAAAAGTCGTGACTTGACTGGTTATTAATGATGGGTTTTTGGTTGGCCAGAGATTGAACTGGTAGTTGATAACAACACTAGACAACATCAAAATTATGTCAATTCTCAAGTATTAATAATTAGACCTTAAAAAAAGTTGAAAAGCGAGCTACAACTTAAGAAATCCTTTTTGAAAACACCTTATCTATATAGGAGCATATTAGTAAACAGATGTCTTTAATCCTCTAAGCTTAGTGAGTTTTTAATCGATTGTCAAGGAACGGATTTTTCGACTTGGTGTTTAGTTAATATGGGGATTCTGTTGAAAGACTCACTGGAGAGGCAAAAATTATTTAAGAGATTGACATTTTGGGGTAGTTCCGATTTCGCTAGATAAATATAGATAGAAAACATGCTTCAACAACGAGGAATTATCAACAAAAAATCCGTGAAGTTTTTTTAAGACAGAAATCTTAACTAAATACATACAGATATTTATTAAAATCGAGAATTATCAACACATTTTGAGTAAAAAACTTAAGCAAAAATTATAACAATGATTTTTTTCCTAGCGGCATATTGGAAAAAAAGGATACTTTTCTTTGATTGTATTGAAAAAAACTGTTGTTGTTGGTTAGTGTAATCGAAGGTTGTTGGATAATGCCGCATCCTGATGCCGCCTAATGGCCAAATGCCAGAGAATGATAGCTAGTCCCTTTCCTCTAATTCCTACACTTGGCTGTTCACCTTAATGTCCTGTCTGACTCTCACACACACACACACGCACACATACACATGCGCTGTCTGACTGTGTGTGTGAAGAGGCATGGGGTGGAGGGATGGGGAACGAGGGAAGACGCGCGCATTGCAAAAATTCCCTTACTGGAATGAGACGAAGACGACGATGATTATGACGATGTGGATGAGGATGAGGATGACGATGACGATGAATCTGAGAGCAAATGTGAGTGCGCAAGCATTTGGCGTATTAATCAATGAACATGTCCTGCGGGTTGCGGGATAATGTGAAATGTAGGCGCCATTTTTTTCCTTTTTTTCTTTTTTATGACATTTGGAGTCCATTTGCTATTGCTCCTTGGGAGTGGGTGGTTGGGAGGGGGGGAATGAAAAGGAGTGTGGATTGAGGGGCGATTGTGAGAACTTGCTACATGTTGTCGCCGCCATTTTTGCAATTAGCATTTTTAAATATACATATGTATATGTATATATGCATGTCCATGCATATCTGCGTGTGAGTGTACACATATGTATGTATGTATGTGTGTACATAATATTTCGTTTAATTTTCGCTTTGGTTTTTGTTGTTGTTGGTGCTGCTGGTCGTTTGTTTTATAGCCAAAACGCGCCTCTCGCATGCGGCAATAAAAACGTAGCGAACTCTCCATCCATCCAACCCACGACCATCTCACACATACACAAACACACACACACACCGGCACACACATACATGCATACACCCAATTGTTAGCAGACATGACCGTTTGACCTAATTTCTGGAGCTGCGCAGCGGCAAAATCGGAGTCAGAGCCGGAGTGAAGTGAGTAATGAGCGAATTTGAATGCGAAGCAAGGCCCTCCTAAGAGGCGAAGCACGAAAGGACGAAATAAGCACAGGATAAATGAAAATCACCCACAAACATACAACCAACGAACCAACAAACCAACCCACCAACAACAGGCTGTGGGTTGGGATAGCTCTATAGCTATATAGTGTCGGCATTGGCGGTGGCGATGGCGTTGTTGGTGTCGGTGTCGGTAGCGGCTTCCCGCTGTGCTTCAGATCCTGGCAGGAGGCGGAGGAATTTGCTGGGTTGGGTTTGGGTGGGGGAAGCGAATGTTGTTGCCAAAAGAGATAACGCACAAAAATAAAATATACATAATTAAAACAAGAAAATTTTCTATGGTCCTTGTCAGGATCAACTAAGTGAGTGCTAATCATTCACAAGGGCAGTGTCAAAAAGGGTCTAACAAACCAAGTAGTGTAGGCAATACATACATTTATTTGTACATATGTATGTATGTCTGGTAGTATTATCGATCCTTAGCACAAATATACACATTAAAATTATATGTTTATTGTACATTTCTCAGGGGATTAATATGTAAATAAAGAGCCGTGACAATATGCCGATGAGTCAGTTATCTGTCAAATGGGTGCAATGTAACTAGGACTTTAGTATACTTTGGGGAAAAGAATAAATCAGCCTTTTGATATTAATTCCAACTAAATGACGCAATTTTTTATCTACAGTTAATAATGCGAGTCTTCTTTTAGCACAAAGAGAAGGAGACGTTTCCGACCACATATGTATAGTAGGTCAAGTTGATATAGTCAATTCTTACCATTTGTATATCAGCGTTTAAAAAAAAAAAACTTGGTAAAGCAACTTTTTATTGACATAGACGAGTTAAGTTCTTGAATTGGTCAGATCAGACCCCGCCTTATCAATTTTTGTTTTGATCGGACCACTTTCCATGATCAACTCAGTGAAACTTATAAACCCAAGTTTTAATTAAATCAGATAAATATAATTTTCTTGAATGGTCAATATTAGTTAATTACTTGCAAACTAAACTTTTTTGATATTACTTTTCAAATAAATGGAGATTAAAAACTATGAAATTTATGAATTATAAAACAAAAGACGGTACATATTAGCTTTAATATCCTTTAAAACTTGTGGATAAATCGAAATTTATGATAAAATATTGGTCTATAATAAAATATACCGAAATTATTTTTGAAACTTTAGATAAAATAAATTAATTAAGAGTACTTTTAGATGTATATTATAAATACAAATTTTAACCCCACCAAACATGATTAAGTCACTCTAGACATTCCCAGTCGCCTTCTCAGCTCAGCGCACAAGAAATACAAAATTCTTGACATGAACTACCCCTCCTCGACCTGCTGGTTGCACCACACTCTTTGGGATTATCTTTGTGTTAATATTCCCGCACGTCATGCCGTGTAAATGATTTTGTGTAATGAAAAAGTTTTGTTGTATATTCTTTGCCTCTGCTTCGGCCTCTGCCTCTCTCTGTTCTCTGTTCTATTCCTCTGTCATCTGTTCGCATTGTTGGTGGCTGTTTTGGTATAGCCTTTGGGCTAGGACGCGCGTTCTGTCTTTTAGGCTACTCACCAGTAACAGGACACATAGGAGCAATCCGCTATTTTGGGGAACAAAAAGTCTGTGGTCATCTTGATGCTTGCGCTTGGGCTTGGAGGGTGTTTCTACTTTGGGTTGGGATGATGTTGCACTTGTGAGACTCTTGTCACTTGGTTAGGTTATATGCAGATGCCATTCACTGCATAACGGAGAGGGGGGAAGAGGCGGCGGCGGTACTGCTGCTGATGATGATAATAATGATGATGCTCAGAGCCTGTATCTATATCTATGGGCTTTTGGGTGACAACGTTGGCCTATGCCTATGCCTATGCCTGGCATTGAATGCAAGTTGCTGCTTACTCCTGGGATGGCCTCTCCATCTCCTTAGCGGCATTCCATAATGTCCGGATGCTTGACAGCAATGGCGAAAATTGTTGACAGCCCCACTGAGGCGAATGGCGGTAATGGGCAGGAGTTGAAGATTGCTAAACGGGACGATGTGCGGGAGAAGTGTGGAGGAGAATAGGTTTGTTTTTATATTCCTATTTGATTTTGTGCTGCTGTTGTTGCTGCTGCTGCTTCTTCGGTTTCCAGGATGCTGCTGATGCTGCACACATACACAATCACAGGATACACACTCACACTAACACAAACGCGCATATAACGAACTGAATTGTCGTACCGTAATTTTCCGTTTTTTTCTCTTTACTTTTTTGCAACTTATTCTTCTTAACTTTTCTTTATTTGCGTATATTTTTGTTATATTTCGTTAATCATTTAAATTGTGATCTATTTCTTTACGTAGTAAATTTGGTTATGCATCACTAAAATTTCTCTTTTATCTTTTACTTCAGCTTTCGAATAAAATACCTCGGATAATTAAACTTTTGCTCCGCTTTCTTTGATTTTTGATGTGTGTTTACTTTTGCCGTTGCACAGACAGGACCTCTTTCCTTTCCTCCTGTCCTGTATGTGTGTCCGCTTTTCGCTTTAGATTTCCACGCTTTTGCCATTTCGTGGAATGCCACTAGGGCTGGACCGATAATCCGATATTTGCATAAAATAATAAATGCGCCCTTTTACTTTTAATTGCTAAAACGACTGCTATAATTATTGCAAAGTTAATAGTTTTTGAATTTATCAAGTCGTTTGCTTAACTCGTGGAGCTTTTTTTGAATTTCAAATTTAACATTCAACATGTCATATATAGGTCTGACAAAGTCAATGATAATTTCTTTGATTCAGGCTAAAAACTTATTAATTAAAAAGTGTCTGAAAATGTTTTTTTTCAAATGTAATAGGCGTCCTGTTGCATTTTTTATATAATATTATTTCCTTTGTATTGTGACGATAGTTCTCTAATATCACACATCTCTAGCCCGTGTGGGCAACACTTGCTTGCGCTTTCCCGGCAGTGTGAAACAACGATTGAATTCGCAACACATTAACAGCACTGGTTTAAATTTTCTTTTCAAATTGTGTTGCATAGCAATTTGGGTAAACTTTAACGATTCCTTCAAATTGTTCAAGGATTCTAAAATAACAAAAGCAAACACTTTATTATATGGTAAATTTAGTTTAACATTTATATATTTTAGTAATTTGGATTTTGTGTACATTTCATACTATCAGCGGCATTATAAACAGTGTCAACAAAACTTTTTCTTAAATAGTAGGTACAATGACAAGGAAAATAGATCTATGACAAGGTCGCAGGCTTTGAAACTATTCGAATCGAGACGTTTTCAGTTATATATGCATGATCAACATTTTAAAAGCAAAACAAATATAAGCAACGAATTTAAACTTTAACATATTTGAGATAACAGACAAGAGCTCTTAGCAATATAGATATGTAATTACTATAAACGAAAAAAAAAAAACAATTAATAGGTGCCACATAATAACCCATATCTCTAATTATCTCGATCGCCCATTACCTTAGTCGTAGTTACACAAGTACTTAGTAGACAAAATTCATAAGGAGTATATTCCATTTTTGGGTGCATCAAGCATTGCTTGTGATGTGATAGAGGTCGAGTCCATAAATCGATGCAATGGAATATGCGTAGGTTGTAAAAATCTTTTTCTAAAGCTAGCTATAATGTTGCTCCAAAAGTTCAGGTTTACGGTAGAAACGCTCGAACATATCCTTTAATAGGGGTACGGCATAAAGGGCACTCCACCACACGAGCACACTGATTGCAGGTGACTAAAGCGACAAAAATGATCAAATTTAGTTACAAACAGGTTATAATTATTTTATCCAACTTTGATAAGATATTGCAGATACGAACTGTATAGATCATGTAGATATTGTAGATAACTTACCCAAATGACCACAGGGTAGAAATACCACTGCCACCTCATTGTCCAAGCAGACCTTACACAAGCGAGCATCTTTCAGTTGGCGATTCTCCTCCTCCAAGGACAGACTGTTTCCATTGGTAGTGGCTTGCTGTTCAGTTGGCTCTTTCTTTTCCTTTTTGATATTCTGCTGTTGCGCTGCTGCCTTGCTGGTGGTGGGTACCGGAATGGAATCTGCAACCAACATTGGCGCCGATGGCTCGGGTGTGGCAGAGGGCTGTAGAGCTTGTGCCAAAGGCTCTGTCATTTCTAGTGCAGTTCCATTACCACCAGCCTCATCGAATATCGCCTGGAGTAGATCTTCTAAAGTGTCAAAGGGACTGCCCGAATCGCATACTCTACGTTGTATGGCATTTCGCACCACTCCCCCATCGATACCAAGTGCTACTGCTTCCTTAGCTGGATTCGCAACCATTAGAGTGTCCATCTGACTGACAGCAGGCGGGTTGATTACTTCGTGTACAAAGTTCGGACCCTTGGCCAAGAGAAGAAACTGACATTTTGGTGACCATTTGGCATGCTCGTGCCACGGCTCGTCCTCTTTTTCCCAGGATCTTAGGCCAATGTCACAATGAAAGCATCGCACCTGGTCGTCAATGTTCTGGTAGAAGAGTCCTGCTAGAGCCAAACCCTCAGGCGCTTGTATATTTGAAATTGGCCAATTATCGAATGTTTTTAATCGAGCCTCTAAGGTATCATATTTAGGACGTTGTGGTCGACTTCTAGGTTGTATACCCAACTCATTCAAGTCCTTGCCAGCGGCAAACTCGATAAGTGGTCCCATCTGTACACGCGGGCAGTCGGGGAATAAACGGCGATGCTCATCGAAAGCATTGTCATTTTTCTCCCACATGGATATTACACCGCGGCACCACACGCACTTCACATGATCCAGGTGATTTAAATAATAAAATCCCGCCCTGGCCAAGGATTGGGGTGTAATGTTGGGATTCTATAAGTAAGATACGTTCTATGAAATTAGATTGCAGACATTGCAACTGAGAACTACTTACTGGCCAATTCGTGAATGTATCTAATCGATTTTTTTCCACAAGTAAATCGGGTTGGCCTAAAGTTTGCTCTTCTTGCTGTCTGTTACCTCCTCCATCGACGATGCTATTGCCTTCCGTATCATTGCACTGGCCGGTCCTGGCTATGGGCACATTCCCACAATGATTCGGCGCCAAAACCATCGAGCAGATGGGAGAGACAATTGCATGTCGCGTTGCCACCTGATCACCGTATTCCCACTGATCGATTCGAACATGACACCAATTACATTCCACCTCCAGCCAATTCCCTGTGGCAAAAAATCCATTTGCTACCAAATCCCTCACTGTGACGGGAGCATTTGATGGCCATTCTGTAAATGTAGCCAGGCGCTCACTTTCTAGCTCCATGTGACGCTCCGTCATGGTTGCTGGCTTTTCGTATTTTTTCTCCTACTCAAAAAATGATGTAATTTCAAATTCTGAATCGAGTTCAACAACAGCAAAATAATAATATTTGTCACAAATCCATTCACAAGTTTACACATACATATACAGCAGAGCGAATTACATTTCTATGCTTTGCGATAGTTTATCGATACCAGAATAACTAGAGATGACATGAGATAACTTTTTCAACCTACCCAACACTGTCGGAGTTCGACTCCTTTGCTCGAGTTGGACTCTTTTCACGATTTTTACTCTTTTGTTCCAAGTTGGGGACTCTTTTGCATGAACTGCACTCTTTTGTTGCATGTTGGATGCTTCCATCGAGTTGCGACCACCCTTGCAACTCGATATATCGACATCGAAAAATTCCCATAGACTTATCGCACTCCATCGGTTCCATCGATAATATCGATGGTGCCATCGATGTCCTCACAGCTGGCCATAAACAGTTATTTTATATTTACAGCGGCGGCGTCGCGGTTGTGTGGAACGCGCGTTTCGGTTTTTCTATTTAGTTTTTAAGTGTTGCGTGTTTATTCTAACAAATGCCGGCGTGTCGACCAACTTAAGTTAGACACTGCACAGAGCAACGGTGAGACATGGAATTTGCAACTAAATTGCGATGAAAGAGGCTTCTAAAGTAAATCTTTCTCTCTACCCCCCGTTTAGGCATTTTGTATGGAATTTTTGTAAACGTTTACAACTTAACTACTTTAATATATATATAAGAAAATATACAAACGAATATGGGTCGCAGTCGAAGTCCCGCCTCCCCGGCCCACAGAAGACGCGAAAAGGAGCGAACAGAGAGAAAGAAACGGCGCGAACGCCGCTCCAGAGAACGAGCCATCGGTGGAACAAGCGGCACACGTCGGGATCGGGAGAGGGACAGGAGTCGAAGCCGGGACAGAAACCGTGGACGGCGTTCTAGGTGAATAACAAAGTGTAGTGTACCAAAAACGACGCTAAGTATAAAATGTACTACTTAAACATTTTTAACTATATATCCTTGACGCCCCTTTTGTCACCTTTGAACCTGGTTTAAGCAAAACGGTCCCCAAACCTAGCTAGCTTATAATTGTAATGGGTAAAAATGAATTTGATAAAAGTAAACCAAGTTTTTAGGCGCTAACTAACACTTGCTAACTAACATTCTTTACAACACTGGTGCTATGTATGTGTGTGTGTGTGTGTGTGTGAGCTTTTTTGACACTTCGCTCTCTCATTTCGGCATCGCTTTACCCGCCTCGCAAATTACCACGTGAAGTGAAATTTGAAGAATTTCATCACAAAATACAACATATTCCACACATAAATTCCAAAGGAAGGCGCATCTCAGCTATAGTTCTGCTGAGGCATCGTCGCAGTTAAAGAAGAAAAAGAAAAAACTTGAAGAAGTCACCGAATTATTTGAGACACACAAACATGGCGTTGCGCGTGCAATTTGAGAATAACGACGACATTGGCGTCTTTACCAAACTGACAAACACATATTGTCTCGTTGCCATTGGCGGCTCCGAGACCTTCTACAGTGCCTTTGAGGCTGAGCTGGCGGAGACCATACCCGTGGTGCATGCAAATATCGGTGGATGCCGAATTATTGGACGGCTCACCGTGGGCAATCGAAATGGCCTTTTAGTGCCCAATTCTACCACAGATGAGGAACTGCAGCATTTGCGTAATACCCTCCCGGATGCTGTGAAAATACAACGTGTCGAGGAGCGTCTCTCGGCTCTGGGCAATGTAATTGCTTGCAATGATTATGTGGCTCTGGTTCATCCAGATTTGGATAAGGAAACGGAGGAAATCATCGGCGATGTACTCAATGTGGAGGTATTTCGCCAGACTATTGCCGACAATACGTTGGTCGGCTCCTATACAGTTCTCAGCAATCAGGGTGGCATGGTCCATCCCAAGACGAGCATACAGGATCAGGATGAGTTGTCATCTCTTCTGCAAGTGCCCCTTGTAGCGGGTACCGTGAATCGAGGCAGTGAGGTTCTTGCAGCCGGCATGGTGGTCAACGACTGGATATCGTTTGTCGGCATGAATACCACAGCCACCGAGATATCTGTGATTGAGAGCGTCTTTAAGCTAAATCAAGCCCAGCCGGCCACAGTGACCACAAAACTGCGTGCCGCCCTTATCGAGGACATGTCCTAAGACTCTGTTTCTGTTTAATTTTTATAGAATCAAATAAATATGTCATTTAAGAGCGAAATACAACAAATTAAATTTAATTACCCAACACAAACTTACACACACACACACACACAATATATATTTATGAATTTTAAAATTACAAACATTTCATTGAATGATGAGTAATATTTGTTTCCAAACAATTTGGCTAATCAGAATGCAGATAGTTTAAAGATAAGTCATTTAATGGTCATATAGATAAGAATAGGGCTGATCCACGTTTTTAAAGGGTAGTCGGAACATTTTTATTCAAATATTCAAAAACCCCAATATTAAAGTTTCAATTTCAAATATTTGTCCTAGTAAGCTTGTAAAAGCGAGCTTTTAGTTATGTTCTTCTGAATTTTAATATTAATTCATAATGTCTGATAAAGATATCAAATTTTTGTGATGCAAATACATAGATTGTTTTTATTACTTTGATATTAATTATTAAGCAGTATAAAAATAGAATTCAAAAAAAGTTTGAAGTTTAGTAAGAAATTCCATTTTTGAACAAAACATAATGTTTAAATAACATGGGACCAATATTCATTCAGTGTTTTTCAAAATTGATTTCAGTTTAAAATTCATTCTTGTTCTTAGCACACAAAAATCAAAAACTGGTTGCTGTCTGTCTGTTATCATTTTAGTCCTTGGGCTTCCCTTGTTGTCGCATCAGAAGAGGTGTCACATTTCCTTAATTAAATCTTTAAATTTGGCCCCTTTTAAAATCTGCCCTAGATCCTGTGGCATATAATTTGATTTCGTTTTGTTATTTGATTTGTCATTCAAATGCAATCAACTTTTCTCTTCATTAATGTCATTCACAGATCTCGCTCACGACCAGGAACAACTGGAGGTGCTGGTGGAAGTGGTGCTGGTGGCAGCTCCTCAAGTTCTGGACCCTCAACTTCGAGGCGAGCCACACGTAACAATGCATCGGGTGGTGCAGCTGCTAGTTCTGAGGATCGTCCGCACATTAATGAGGCTGATCTGGAGGGTAAATCGCCGGAAGAGGTTGAGATGCTGAAGACAATGGGTTTCTGTACGTTCGACACGACAAAGAACAAAAAAGTCGAGGGTAACAATGTCGGAGAAGTGCATGTAATCCTTAAACGAAAATATCGCCAGTATATGAATCGTAAGGGTGGCTTTAACCGGCCGCTTGATTTTGTGGCCTAGCAGCAGCAGTGCCAGCAGTTTCCTGCAACAACTGCAATTGCCACTGCAACTGCACACACACAGCATCATCAACAACAACAACAACTACAACTAGTTTGCTACGTTTTTTTTCCAAGTTGCTTGCAGCCGCGACGCATCCTTGCCATGTGGCGGGCATCAAGGCAACTTAACAAACCTGCAATTTTATGCAATAGACCGGTTTACAAAATTTACAAATTTGCCAAAACCCAAAATTTCCCATCATCCACACACACAGATATACCTCATATAAAGTTATTTAGTAGTTTAAGCCAACAACAAACAAAAAAAAACGAAAGTGCGTTAACAAATGTCATTGAAATCGTACAATTTACCGATCAATGGTCGATTGACGATCAAATTTCACTGATTTCAATTGCATTTGGTCCCCACATCGCCTAATAATCCCCCAAACACCAAACCGAACCGAACTTCCCCCAAAAAAAACGCACTCTCAATTGCTTTTTAAATATTTAAAGTAATTACAAAATGGTTTTCGTTGACGAATTAACTGCCTAAAAAACAAACAAACAAACTAAATTCAAAATTTCCACAGACAATTACTTAAAGTATTTAAAAAAACATACATACACAACCAAACTCCTTCTCCCCATCAAGATCCTTTTTCCTTTTCCAAATCTCCTTGATCCTTAAAAGCCCACAAATATCCTCCATACGCTGCAATAGTACAACTTTTTACAACCAATCAAATATATATCAAATATATATTTTATATATATAGAAAAATTAATTATACACACACACACACACCGCAAGTACCTTACTCCCCCATACACACACTCACCCCCGACCCCACAGAACCATAGCAATTTGTTGAAAATTTGTTATAAAACAATACAAATATTTATATAACATTTTTTTTTTTGTTTGTTCAACAAATGAACACAGTTAATTCACTTAAATGAAATCATCAAAATTTTTATTTTTATATTCTCATAACTTTTAATAATTATTGTCATTATTAATCAGTTAATATATATTTTTTTCTACTTCTGCAATAGTTAAAAACTTTTTGGTTCTCATTATAAACAAATGTAAAATTCAATCAGATTTGGCCAAACAACATACACACACACACACTTAGTAACTATTACAACTTATCAATAAAACAAAGAAAATTGCAGGGATTTTTTCATAATTTAAGAATTTATAACAATTACAACCACAACACAACTAAACGAAATTTGTATGAAAATAAATGAAATGAAAAAAGACAATTATTTTATCTTTATCTTTTGGAAAGGGTTCGAACTTTTATGACTATATTAAACAATTTTTGAATTAATGATTCACCTTACTGATTTCTGATACTGGAAATATTATGTTGACTGGATTATTCAGATACATATTTATATACCTATACGCGATATATATACAGACAAAAATCAGTTTAAAAAACTGTTAACAATGATAACAAATGGATGTCCCACATACGGAATGTGGCCAAAAGCCGGGCGTCTTCCTTATAAATGTAAGTAAATCGCTTTATTTATTTTAATGGATTATTTAAGTATCCTTTAATAGGGATCTTAGAGCCAGCTCATTAAATGTAAAGAAAAATAGTGTTCTTTATATGTGGAAATACGATTTATTACAACTATTACTACTTAAATATTAGAACATGGTATAAAATTGCATAATATAATAGTTGTATGCCAGCGTAAAAGAGAACTTTTAACAACCTTTGAACTTAGTTTGTAAATATTGCTATTCATAAAATGAAATTCGTTATATTAAATTTGAAAAAAGAAATTTTGTAAACAGTGACATTTAACTGTGATTTTCTCATGTTTCGCTCAGTGTGCACAGTGTGGCCAGCTCAGCATTTTTGATTTGCAAAGCTGACTTGATTTTTCTCTTTTGACGTGCGTGGGTGTTTTTATCAATCCATATTTTTGTAAATTTATTAATCTTTGGTGGTTTTTTATATAAAATGCGATAAAAAACTTTATTTAACTCGTTATATACGCTCGTCAGCACCAAGAGTGATGATTTGCTTGCGCGGGGAAGGGGGACAATGTCGACAGCTGTCGTAGCTGTTAATGTTGTTGTTGTTGTGGACAAATGGGGAAAAAAACAAAAATTTCTCCAACTCTCAGTAAACAAATAAATAATGTGAGATTTGCATTCATTCCATTTCAGACCCTACACACTCGTCACGCGGCAGACTGAGATTTTGGCACAAATATGGGAAATACGGACTCGAAATTAAATTTTCGTAAGGCAATTGTCCAGCTGACGCAGAAGAATCAGAAAGTTGATCCAAACGATGAGCAATTCTGGGAGCAATTTTGGCAAGGACATCAGACGACTATGGAGGATGTATTTGCCCTGGTTACGTCCAATGAGATACGCCAGATAAGGAACGAGAATCCAGCAAATTTGGCTACATTATGCTACAAGGCAGTGGAAAAACTGGCCCAAGCGGTGGACAGTAGCTGTCGCACCCAAACAGAGCAGCAATCTGTCCTGAACTGTGTCCGGCTATTGACACGTTGTTTACCTTACATTTTCGAGGATGAGAAGTGGCGAGAATTCTTTTGGAGTAGCCTGCCCTCGACACAGGAGAAAACTATGCCATTGGCTCAATCTTTGTTGAATGCCATTTGCGATTTACTTTTCTGTCCCGATTTCACGGTCACATCGTCGACAAGACGAGCGGGTCCCGAGAAGGCCGAAGAGCTGGCTAATTTAGATAGCTGTGAGTATATTTGGGAAGCTGGAGTGGGATTTGCTCAGTCGCCACCAAAGAATGCCCAGATGGAACGACGGCGAACGGAGTTGTTGAAGCTGCTGCTCACCTGCTTCTCGGAGCCGATGTATCGATCACCGCAACAGTCGGAGGAGCCAAATAAGTGGATTGCCTATTTTACCTCTGCCGACAATCGCCATGCTCTGCCCCTGTTCACCTCGTTTCTGAACACAGTGTGCTCCTATGACCCAGTTGGGTTTGGTGTTCCCTACAATCATCTGATCTTTGTGGACACCACCGAACCCCTGGTGGAGGCTTGTTTGCAGCTTCTCATAGTGACTTTGGATCATGACATGGTGATGCATCAGCAACAGCAACAGCAATTGCTGCTCAATCAATCTCAATCTGGTTTGGCCTCCTATGAAGAGGCAAATTGTGGTGACAATTTATTCATTAACTATTTGTCCCGTGTCCATCGTGATGAAGATTTTCATTTTGTTCTCAAGGGTATTACCCGCCTGCTCAATAATCCACTCGTTCAGAATTATTTGCCCAATTCGACGAAGCGTCTGCATTGCCATCAGGAGTTGCTGATTTTGTTCTGGAAGATATGCGACTACAATAAAAAGTTTTTATATTTTGTTCTTAAGAGTTCCGATGTCTTGGATATACTCATACCGATCCTGTATCATTTAAACTATTCGCGAGCGGATCAATCACGCGTCGGACTAATGCATATTGGGGTTTTTATACTCTTGCTGCTGTCGGGTAAGTTCATTGTAATGCAATCCCAGGATAAATCCATATGAATACTCTTGATACATTTTTTTTCAGGCGAACGGAACTTTGGTGTGCGATTGAATAAGGCTTACTCGGCCACTATTCCCATGGATATTCCAGTTTTCACTGGCACCCATGCAGATCTACTAATTACGGTTTTCCATAAGATTATAGCCACGGGTCATCAACGTTTGCAGCCACTTTTCGATTGTCTCCTAACCATATTGGTGAATGTGTCGCCCTATTTGAAGACTTTGTCCATGGTGGCGAGTGTTAAGCTATTGCATCTATTGGAAGCTTTTAGCACTCCATGGTTTCTGCTCTCCGCCCCTAGTAATCATCATTTGGTCTTCTTTCTATTGGAGATCTTCAACAACATCATTCAATATCAGTTTGATGGCAACTCGAATCTAGTCTATACCATAATACGGAAAAGGCATGTATTCCATGCCATGGCCAATCTGCCCACAGATATGGCTGGCATTGCAAAGTGCTTGAGTGGCAGAAAAACTGGAGGAAAGTTTAATTTACCACGTGTGCCGCAACGCAAATTGGCAGCATCAAATTCGTATTCGTCCCAGGAGTTACCCTCTGCTCAGGTGCCGGATGAATACGCCGAAGAAGACGATCAAGAAGAACAGGAAGAAGATGATTTCGAAGGCGAAGATGAGGAGGCTAAGGCTGAAGAGGATTTTGAGTCGAAAACCGATATTGACAGGGTAACGCCGCAATTACCGGTGGCGGCAGTAGAGGTGCCCACAGCCCAACCAGCTGAGCCTGGGACCTTGAAGACCTCTTTACTGGACACGCCCGGCATTGGACAGATGACAGAAAGGGAACAGGCCCATCCCACTGACAAAGAAGAGCCACTGGCAACAGATGTGGTGCCCTATGAGAAGTCGCCGACACCAGAGCCAAACAAAAGTGGACGCAAATCTACATCACCAACTGATCAAACGCGTCTCTCGGTGTCCCATCGAGCCAGTATACGCATGGTACCCGGCGATGGGGATCGCTGGACACCAACTCCCGAATGGATTGTGTCCTGGCGTTCAAAACTCCCACTGCAGACAATAATGCGACTGCTGCAGGTACTTGTGCCGCAGGTGGAGAAAATTTGCATCGATAAGGGCTTGACTGATGAATCAGAAATTTTGAAATTCCTACAACATGGCACACTGGTTGGACTTTTGCCTGTGCCCCATCCCATTTTGATAAGGAAATATCAGGCCAATGCCGGCACAACCGCCTGGTTCCGCACCTACATTTGGGGCGTAATCTATTTACGAAATGTAGAGCCAGCTATTTGGTATGACACCGAGGTGAAGCTTTTTGAGATTCAACGTGTTTAAGTCTAGTAAGTGGTCACAAACCAGCAACAACAACGTAGTCCAAAACGCTTTCGGCATTTAATTTGTAGTTAATTTATTTAGTGTATATTTCATTACATTCATTCCAAAAGTCTTTGTATGTAAAACCCAAACAAGAGAAACGTATCCATCTTTATAGACCCTTTTTCCATATGTTAGCTTATCGATCTATGCGTAATCAAGAAGGAGAGAATGGGTGTAGCTGAACCCCAAGAAACGAGCCCTTTTATCAGTTATGGTTCTTTTTTTTTGTTCTTTGTATTTTAATTTGGACAGATTCCGTTATCGGGCTTTTAGCGTTTGCTTTTAATTGCTTTCCCATAATTACCTGTAGTTGTTGCTGTTGTTCTCGAGTCTCTCTCGCTCTCTCTCTGTCGCCCTTTTTACTTAATTTAATTAAGTTTAAACGTTATGTGGTTAAGTGTAAAGTGTAGTTTTTATTAATTTATGTATTGTTCCTTGTGCCGTTTTGTGTAGATGGGCAGACAAAAGCCAGGTAATTGTAGCCTAAATCCCAATTTATTTTTCGATTCTTTATTATGCTTTATGACTTTTGTCTGTTCAATTGAATGATTAATGTAAATTTCATATTTATGTATTGTTTAACACCCACAAAAACAACAGCAACAACGTTTTAATTATAATAGTTTTTTTTAACAAAAACCAAAAAGAAGCTTCAGCTTTATTTATTTGTGTAATAAAAATATTTTATAACCATAATATTTCGATATTTTATTCGGGAAAATGTTACTAACATTTTTTAAACAAAAGAAATATGAGATAGTCGATGAATCATTGTAAAGATGAAAGCCTGTGGCTGGTCTAAAATGGTATCGGCTAATAGGGATCAGTACCAATTTCATAATGTTGAAGTCGAAATGATAACAAAAGTATTGGAAATCTAAAATAAGAACATTTACTAATTGTCCCTTTCCAACTTTAAGCTTTTGGTTACTTTCGACTTCTTAAGTTCTAAAGTCAAGTCGTACTTTTAAGCTGATATGGGTTTTAAGATTTTTTAATTCTGATTCAGGTAAGATAAACCAGATTTAGACAATTTAAATATGTAATTGGTAAAGTGCCCAGAACAAACTATTACCAAATTAAGCAAAATAACCTCAATAAGTTACATTTTAATTCGCATTAACTCAATTCCTTTTTTTAAAACTTTAATTCAAGTTTTTGAAATATATAATTTTATAATTTTCAATGAGTTTGGAACTATTTCACAGTCATTGTTTATGCTGAGAGATGATCAGATGAAGCATCTGGCTGAAGTCACGGGTGGCATGATGATGAATTTTTTTGAAAATAGCATAATTAATTTTCTTTCTGCTCATATTGCAAGTCCGCCAGTTCATGCTTGTAGCTTGCCTTTAGGAAATAAATGGGGAATTGAATTATAAGTTATTTCCAAAAAATTTCCTACTTTTTGCAGCCATCCACATACGTTTCGTGGTATTCTGCATACCGTGTGTGGGATCCACTTCTCGTTGATATTCTGTATAGAATTAAATTACATTTAAATATTAAATGAAATTCACCAAGCCAAGAGTGGAAGACAGGATTTGGATACTTAAAAGGCTTTTTAGATAATGGATGGCCAATTTGGTAAGTACAAGTTTATGAAAAAAATAATAATTAGTAAAAGATTTTAAAAATTCAGTTTTAGTTCTTACTAAGTAGAACGATTTGCATGAAGTTTTTATTCCTAAATCAATTGATTTTAAGAATTTCAAGGCCGTTTAGATTTCAATATTACTTAGCTATCTGTGTATGTACTTATATAGACTTGTCCAAGGTAGTAATTTGTTTAAATGAATATGTATATAAACATGATAAACTTTGTTGAATTTACGCATTATATTTGAAATGAGAAAATCGAATGCTGGGCATTAAAACAGAATCGAAAGTTGCTTAATATCTATTGTTTTCAGTTACTATCACTTCGGCAGTTATTATCATTCTGGGCATTTTTTAGAATGCGTATCCAAAAAACATATTTCATGGTAAATAAAAAGAAAAAGGATGCAGCTGCCACCATGGCGGGTTTAGCGATGCCAACAGACGGGTCTCCATCATTCTGCGAACTTTGGCTGAGACTCCGTATCTGCATTGGGATTGGAGCAATGTTCATGCCATGCTTAAGATATATCCGAGGCGATGGCGCTGATTGTCACGATGTTGCCACAGGAGGGGGCGAGACAGGTAAAATGCTAAATTTGATCATGGAACCTTTGCTGCGTTTCTGGACAATTTTGCCTATAACATTTGGCTCTTTAATTGTCTGTTCAATGGCCTTAACCAAGCGCTCGGCATTGCCATCAGCATCGCTTGGCCCACTTGCACCTTGGATCAATATGCGAACTTCGTGCTTCTTGCCCAGCCATTTAACAATATTCTTCAGTCTCGACGATAAATCATGATCTGTGATACGGGCTCCTATGGTCAAAGATTTCTCGGATTTCTTTTGATTTTTTTCGTTGACCGACGTTTGTGTTACTCCTCCCTCCTCGTTTAACATTTCAGCTGTTGTGACTAGTCTATTAAATAATAAAAACCATTAAAAACAATTTATAACTATTTCCTAATATATTTTTCGTACTTGAAAGTAGGTCGTCCTGTTTTTGCATCATTTTGTTCGGTGCGCAACAAGTGCAATTCACGCCTCTTGGCCAATTTCTTTGCCTCCTCCAATGTTGTGACTGATAAGGCTTGGTTTTGCCCAATGAGTGTAATTTTTTGATTTGTTTGCGTCTTATTTGGTTTGTCCTTTTCGCCTGCCGCTTGGGAATGCGCCAAGAATCTTTGCAGTGGAGCCTGCTGGACACTTACCAATTGGCGCACCACAAAATGCAGCCGGCTTAAATTCATAATCGTTTTGACAAATTTCTATATTTTCGGCAATAATTATTGTGCAATGTTTGGATTAGAGATGGACTATTATAGTTAGAGATGAGAAGTGCTAGGTAATTAGAGACGGGCGATATTTAAACTACCAGGGGAAAGTTCAGAAAGTGTGTCACACAAAATTGTGAATTTTCGACATGTCGGAATAAAATTAGTTTTGAATTGTTACCGATTTTAGTTTAATTTATACATTTATTTATATTTTTTTTTTATTTTTTTGCCCATGTGGAGGGAATTGAAAAACAGATGTTTGTAGAACGGAGATGGAGACTCTTCCGAAACCATAAACTATACAAACATATATGTATTCTTGATCAGCGTAAGTAGTCGAGTCGATATACCTATGTACTTAATTAGAAAGCTACTTGAATAAAACTTGATATTTAACCTTTTTATTGTCTAATTAAGATTAAGTTTGAGAATTCGTTGGTTCAGACGACTATATTATATAAATGCCATATGTCATATAGCTGCCATAGAAACCATTGATCGAACAGCCTACTTAATGGAGAATTATCTCAGTAGAAATATAGAATGTCTTTTTCAAGAAATTTCTAATAATATAGATAAATTTTATAAAATTAAAAAAAAAAATATTTAGTTACGAAACCATTTGAATAAATTTTACTGAAGGACGACACAGATGTATGCCGTTGAAATCATCGAAAGTAGAAAAGCCTACTTCATTCAGGGATACATGTCTGTCTCAATAGAAATGTAAAAAATTTCAGTAGGCTGTGCGAGAAATTTACTATAATATAGAAAAACCTCACGAAATCCAAAAATATTTTCACAAAACTGATTCTCGGAAATGGTTAAAGAGAATATTCAAATGGATTCCCGTCTGATGAATTCGAAATCCACTGAAGTTTGGAACGGTTTTCTTCAGTCATTTTTTGTTATTCTTGATAAAAGCAAGAATAACAAATCTAACTTCGCCCTTGTTTAGTTGTTTCAATAGAGACACCAACCGTCACAAATCTAGATTCGTTTTGATTGAAATTTGAATTTTTATTGTGTTTTTTCTATATTAATTTATTTATCCTTTAGTATTTTTAGTACATTTAAATCTAACAATAAGCTTAGGCATTACTTTCCATAATTACGACTATTGAAAGGTTGGTTATAATTGTAGACATTTCTCTGTTCGTCACGCGATGTTTCCCCCGCTCTTAGGGCGGTCAATATTACTTGACATTGCATCGAATTTTTGTGTTGTTGCAAGAGTGCAGCATTCTGCGGTACTCGACACTTCTCGCACTCCTCAAACCGTGTGAACTTATTCATATTACGATCACACAAATCCGCTGCATAGATCATGCACTCGTCAGCACAGAAATTGTAGAACCAGTAGTGTCCTGTTATGGTTTGATCTGGGCAGCGAGGTTGGACAGTGTTCAGCATTTGAAAGCAGTGACTAGAAGCTGGAATATCGGGATCTAATGTACCCAAGGATTCTTCTAAGCCGATGTTGAAGCTGTTACCATTGTTGTTCCAAACATTTTGTTTGGGCTCAAATGGTGTGTTTGGAACTGGGCCTTGTTGCCAGGAGGAACGTTGCATATCCTCCAAACGTGGTGGGGATTGTTGTCTGCTGGGCGGCATCGGATACTGCCAATCTGGCTGACTCTGTGATTGTCCTGGCTGACTCTGTGATTGACCTGGCTGTCTCTGTGACTGTCCTGGCTGTCTCTGTGACTGTCCTGGCTGTCTCTGTGACTGTCCTGGCTGTCTCTGTGACTGTCGTCCTGGCTGACTCCATTGGGTATTAGTATTTGAATTTTGATCCCAATTATAGTCGGAACCCTTTAGGTCGCCAACTTCCAAATTGCCACCATACCCAGATTGTTTGTCCTCAAATAAATTGTTGCCATCGTATGTTTGCTGTTCTTGCTCTGCTTCTGGCTGGGAATCGTACGTGCCACCTCCTCCGGCCGCTCCGTATTGATCATCAAAGGCTCCACTGCCATATTGGGTTCCGCGTAAGTTACCCAAGCACGCTTGGCCCGCACATTTTCTCATCTCTTTCAACTCCAAAGGATAAACACTTTGGCATTTTAGCTCTACTCCCGGATTTATGTATTGACGTTGTCGAATCTGATATCCCTCGCCACAGGTGACACTGCAGGAACTCCAGCCACTCCATGGACCCAACTGGCACTCTGCTCGACTGTGCTGCTGGTGTTGTTGCTGTTGCTGCTGCTGACGACCTGGCCCTCCCATTGCAAGATCATCAAAGCCTGTCTCTTCCTCAAAAGGCATAATATGATTTTGGCCACAGATTTCTCCTTGACATTCACGCTCCTCATATTGGGGAACATTGCAATTGTATACTTTGGCCAGCTCTGGCTGCTTGTAGACGCGTCTTCTATACTGCATGCCGGGGCCACATTTGGAGGAACAGTCACTAAAACTAGACCACGGATGGGTCAGGCATTCCCGAGGTACCTCAGCATCGTTATTTGCTACAAAGAAAGGGTCAGTAATAGCCCAAAAACTTCATCTACCATCTTATTCTGACTTACAATCTTCATCCGCACAGCGTCGTTCGTAAAGACGTTGTCTTCGCACCGTCAACACGGCCATCGGTTTCATGGGGGATCCATCTTTGTCATAAAACGGGGACCGAGGGTCATTGGGAAAATCCGAGCGCATACGCCTGATGACGTCTGGTGGCACTTGTGGTTGATCAGAGGATCTGTAGGAGGGTCCTGCATCGGTGCCCACATCCCAGGGATACAATTTAATAACCTTCTCCTCTAACCAAGTGCAGTTCCGTAAACAAAGCTCCACGCCGCTGATGCCGACAATCCAATCGGGTGACGGTTCAATTTTGGAGGCAAAAGAAACCATATGATGCACTGGATCCACACGTATAGAGGCCATAGTTTTTCCATTTAAATTTGGATAGGCAGGACCACGAGCTTTAATAATCGTGCGTATTTTTTGATCCTTAAAACATTATAGAAGAAAGGAGAGAGGTACAGAAAGATGGTTAGACATATGAACTCACCCGAAAGTTCATGCTAAACTCTCGTTCCAAAAGGCGTGAGTTACAATACTGAGCATATTGTTTAAGTCCTTCACTGGCCAGCGATCCAGGCTCCCAGAACCGATAGTCTGAGCTATGGGCAGCGCCTACTAGTTCACAAAAGCGTGTTTCCCAGGCCCGAGCAGGAAAATCCTTGGGATGCAAATTACGTGACCAGACACCTTCGAAAATAAGCTGCAGGTACCCCAATATATGATTCACCATGATTTGCGACATTTATTTAGACCCACCTCGTAGCGTGCCTCATCGCAGGCACAGCATGGCACATCTATAGCTGGAGATACTGGAGTCGGTTGACTTTCCACATCGTCGGTCACTTCTTCGCATATGCGCCTTGTCAATCCACCATCATCCATATGCCAGACCTCACGATGTTGCAGCACAGTGGCCCGTATAAGTATACAACCACTGCCTGCTCGACTAGGTGCCACCCAAGTCAAATGCATGTGCGTCTTGGGATTGGTATTGGTGTTCTCCACCATGTTAATGCAATTTGGACTAAACCGCGTCTCGATCCGATCGTTCAGCTCAAAGTGTCCCAAGTCATCGTTATAATTGAAGTCGCCGTTTTCATTCTCCAGAGCCAATATATAGCTGATATAACGATGTCCATTGAAGGCATTGAGGGAGACTGTTTTGGTGGCAAGAGAACAGCTTATCAACGGCCTTGATTAATGATATACTACATATGAATGTATTTGTTTTTGTATTGTATATATGTATAAGGAGGTATGCCAAATGCTTTAGCATTTGCAAAAGGTCTGGGGCGATAAGCTCGACTCCATGTGCGCAAGTTTTTTGTTGTTTTTATTTTGTTTACAAAACAAAAAACATTGCAAAATTGTGGGAAACCTTGTGCCAGCGAGACCAAGTTCAAGCGCAAGGCCAATGAACTCACGCACTTACCGTTGTATTCCTGACCAAGTATATATGTTTCCGGATTGTCTGTTATGCTTATCACAAAATTCTCATCGACGGGGGACTTGTGCGTGACCGTATTAGCCGGACGACGCGTACAGATCAAAGCCTGAACTCCGACCAACATCAATCCGAGTAGTAACAAGCGCAGCCACATCTTCTCCAGAATGAGTAACGTTTCAGACTAAAGCAACGTTTTGCAAAAAAGAATCAAACAGAAACCAAGCTAGAGTGGATGGCCACTCACTGATAAGCTCTCCCTTTGAGAGCGAAGGCGGCTGCTGACCCACTGGTACAAATACACATATTTCATGTGCCTTATCAGCGCCGGAAAACAATGACTCGATGACTCTTAGAATGAATGAAATGAAACGAAACTAAGCTTAAGATTCTCTTATAAAATCGGATTAGTTTATTCTGCACTTTAAGTGCCATAACGACCACGTTTGGCACCATAGTAGTAGGGGTTAGGGGTAGGGCCCCCAGCATAGCCCTGATTATAATTATTTGCCATATTGGAATTTGCATTGCCTTCATATAGATCCATGGCCTCATTCTCGGTACGTTCTAAATTCAATTGCGGATCATAACAGGTGGCCAGACAGGAGTCCAATGTTCGAAAGCGATTCCTGTTCTCATCACAGTTGTCCGAGGTGAAGATTTTGCATTCGTGATCTTCGTGATCATAAAACCAATAATTTCTCACAGTCACAGGATTGGCCAGACAGGGGGTTGTAGACGCCTCGGGTTTCTTGAAGCAGTAGTCCTGCACCACTTTGTAGTTGCTGGCATCCTTTGGACGATCATTATAACGACTTCCAAGCGCAGGTAAACGCGTTGTGAAGTATGGCATTTGTCTAGGTGTCGTATAATCCGTTCCATACTCATTGTAATTGCTAATTCCCTGGTCATTTGAGGAATAGGGTGACTGATAATGTTGATTCGGGGTGTCCATGGGTGCATAGGGAGTTTGAATGGTGGTTGGCCAATTGTGAGAATTATCTAAAGAATTATATCCACTTGGTTTATTGTATGCATTATTATTCCAACTTTTTCCGCTTGGCTCATTGGTTTCGCCAAATACATCAGGCTGCGGCAAATCATCGAATTCCCCATTATCCGTTATAGTGCCTCCGCAGTCGGAGGCGAAGCATTGACGTTGTTCCTCCAAGGGTAATCTCACAGCAGTCATACAACGTGCTCTTGCTCGGGAATTGAAGTAGTCACGAGAACGGGTAGAAATCCCCTTGCCACATGTTGCGGAACATGGCGACCATTCACTCCAAGTGGTCAGCTCGCATTCGGCCATGGAGCCGACACCAAAACTCGAGCCATCCTGCTCGATACCTGTGTCTGCATTAGGCGACTCCTCCTCGGCGTCCACCCCGCATTGGGTGCCTTGACATTGACGCATTTCGTCAAGCCGTCGATCGCAATTGTAGTTCGCCGCCAAAATGGGATTCTTATAGCTTCGCATACGTTGAGACAATCCGGGACCACATCGCGCACTGCAATTATTCCATTCATTCCACGGATGCGTAGCACACTCCAGTGGTCCATCCTGATCCATCATATCCTCTTCACATTCACGTATGTAAAGCTTCTTACGGGTCAAATAGAGAGTGGCCAGTGGTTTCATGGGTGCTCCTGAATCATCAAAGAATGGCGAACGATAATCACTGGGATACGATGAAGTAATGCGGCGTATAACATCCGGAGGCACTTGCGCTTCATCGGCGGACTTGTAGAATTAATGAAAATTATATATGGATTCCACTTCCCACACACACAACACTTACCATATATGAGGGGCCCGAATCGGTGCCTATATCCCAGGGATACAGATTTAATGTCTTACGCTCCAACCACGTACAATTACTAAGGCATAGCTCCAAGCCGGATATGCCCAAGATCCAATCCGGTGAAGGATTTATTTTCACCGACAATGAAATTTGGTGATGGATCTTGTCGACACGAGCGTTTGCTAGTGTTGTACCAAACACATTTCGTCGATAGGAGATTCCAGGTGCCTTAATTATCGTTCTCACTTGACCATTCTGCGAATAATGAAATTGGCTTAGCCAAAGTTAACTTTCATCACATCACAAAATACCTGAGTATTCTCTCTGATTTCGTTTTCAAGAGTTCTCGTGGATCCATGCTCAGCCAACTCTTTCATGCCCTTGCTGGCACGTTCTCCGTATGCCCAATAGCGATAGTTGTAGTTATGGGAAGCGCCAATTATCTCACCCAAATGTGTGCGCCAAGCCTCATTGGGAAAGTCCTTGGCGTGAGTGTTCCTGGCCCATTTACGCTCCAGAAGGATCTCATACTTGGCCTCATCACAAGCACAACAGTTTTGTAGTGGCGGCGTAAGGCTATTCAGATCATCGATCTCTTCGGCACAGATGCGTTTTGTCAGAAATCCATCGTCAATGAACCAGACATCGCGATGCTGGACAACGCTCGCCTTCATCAGTACACAGCCACTTTCTGGCTGCTTTGGAGCTATCCATGAGACATCTATGCGTGCCTTGGCATTAGTATTTGTGCTCTCCACCAAATTCTCACAGCCTGTTGCGAATCGTGTATCTGTATTGTCGAATAACTCAAAGTGTCCTGTCATGTCTAATCCATTGTATATTGGAGATTGATCCTCTCCCTCTAAAGCCAGCGTGAAGCTAATGAATTTCAATCCATTAGGGCAAGAGAGTGATACTGGGGACAGATGCGAATTGAATTGAAATGATTCATTACGCACTAAAAGTTCTTACCATTATATTGATTGCCTGGTATATAAGTCGTGGGATTACCATCAATAAGAATCTTAAAGTTCTCATCAACTGCTGAACGGTCTCCACTTGCACCTTGGGGTATTCGATTGCATTCACTCTCCACTTCCGAGATAAAATATAATATACATAAGAGGAACAGAGCCCAAACTGATCTCATTTTTACTGGAAACATGCTCACTGGTCAATAGTTAAAAGTGAACTGCCGAAATTGGGTGAAACTTTTCGATTATTCGACAAACATTTCAATTATTTCCTCAGAGCGTTCGCTTAATTGAATATATATGTATATTCAAAGTGCTATTTGTGTGGCGATCTTCAATTAGTCGATTTTCTTTTATTTTTATTTTTTTTTTTTTTTGCTGGGGTTCTTTGAACTTGGCTGGGGAGAGGAAGCTGAACGGAAGGGCAGAAACACGTAGGTTCTGTATGTAGGTCAATGATAAATGGTCAAATTTAAAAGCAGTTAACTGATCTAGTCTCTCATAGCTATGAGTTCGAAGTATTCATAATTTGTATTATAGTTTTTTAGTTGTTTAGCAAGAAGCAAATCACAGATATAAATTGGCAAATATCCTTTTATAGTGACTATATATAAACCCTTTAATAAGAAGAGAGACAGTTGGATCAACAGCGGAATCGAATTAAACCTAGAGCTTCATGTGGGAAAAATACGACTCAGTGTGCAGGGACAGTTCTTCGCAACTACATTACGTCATTATTTACAACAATAATAGCTCGAATATTAGATCGAATGTTATTACTATAGATGTCACACACTGCGTATGAGTTATGGCTGTCTAAATAGTCGGAAGCAAAAAAAGACAGCCAATCCTACTAGGTTCAGATAACACTGTAAATCCGCCACTGGTTAACATTGCATGTGTAATTTAGAAAAACAGACAGACAGACAAACAGACACGGATAATATATTTATTACTATAAATTTTTAACTAAAACCATTCTCACCTGACAATTTAAACAAAGGATTTAATTAAGGTATATTTTTAAAATCATTGGCTCCTAAATGTTTCGTAAAAAATACTTTTGAATACAGTTGGCTCTCGTTAATTCGAAGTTTCAGGGACTTTTAAAATATTACGAATTATCGAGTACTTAAAATATTGATTCGAAATTGTTAAGAGAAAATATATAAAACTTACAATTATCTAATGTTTTTTTTATAAATGCTAATGTTTTACTTATTTATAATTCGATTTAATTAATTTTTCAAAAGAACTCATTTATACGGGTTCGTTTTGAAGCATATTTCTGCTGCTTTTTTAAGGAGAAAAAGTGCTTGATACTTGATCAGTTTTGTTTTATATGTTATCGAAAGTGGCTCTAGCTACTGACACCTCGGCAAAAGGTTCAGATATTTTGCCTTCATCTTGATCGTTGCTTTTGCCATTCTTTTCTGTCGCAGATCGGTTAGAGATCTTGAGACAACAACATCTTTAACCAATTACATATAGTCAGAGAAACTCCGCTGATGTCAACTACTGGTACCATTGATATTTCTTCATTATCCATAATTAATTCCAACGAAACAATTCCTATGGAAGCGTGGGTCAACTATTTGTGTCTATGTTTTTGATTTTATAGTTTTGGCATTATAATTTTTGCTATAATTTAAAGAACTTTTTAGGTGTAGTGAAACTCGTAGAAGATTTCGCTTCGCAAAACGTTTTTAGGCATGGAAATCCATTTTCAATAAATATTATTATTCTCTTCTACACAGTCGAAAACCGAAGTGAAGATACGAAGATGTCGCCTTCTAGGCCACGACAAAAAGAAAATGCTTAAAAAACCAATCAAAAAAATTCAATTTCCAAGATTATATTTTAATAAGATTATGTAGTTTTGGATTGGTTAACTTTATTGACCTGTGTCCCATCTCTGGTGTTACCACTTGTCTGCCTCATCGTTGCTACTCATTAGACAGGGCATCATAACGCACTTTTCAATTCGTACACGATCCTTGCACTTGTAGCTAAGATCCGTATTGAGAAGTGTCCTTGTACGTTGTCTTACTGCATTATCCCCACAACTGGCCGTACATGGCGTCCATGCCGACCATTCTGAGTAGCGGCATTCGTCTCGCGGCTCCATGGGCTGCATCTTGGAGGTCATGTGACGCCGCTCACCATAGCCCCCGCCACCAGTTACCGTATACATGTCGTCGCAACGCTGATAGCAGCGATCGTGCCTTACCAAATGCTTTGGACAGGATTTTCCCCCGTACTTGGGAGTGCGCAGGACACGACGTGTCTTCAACTGGACTCCCTCGCCGCAGGTGGCATTACAGCTGTGGGCTACCCAATCGGATACCATACAATCGACGGCATGATGGACTCCCTCGTATTGGAGCTCCTGTTTGTGTCGGGGCAAACGGCAGGTGTCTTCGCATTCCTCTTTCGACTTGAACTTGTTGCGATTGGTGTCACAACGATCAGACCAATAGATGCCGCATTGATCGCTGATGTGATCGTAATACCAATAATTGGTTACGTCGCTGTCGCGGCAATGGCTTTCCGTGAGTTGTTCGTAGCAATGAAGGGGCACGATGGTATCGCAGCTGGGATTAGTACAGTTGACCTCTTCCTGAACTTTGATATGTCGGCAAGGGTCGTGGCTGCCTTTGCCATCATGCTCAATGCCATAAACTTGGTGATTATTCCATACTTTACGAATACGTTGCCGCTGCCCAGAGCCGCCACAGGGACCCATACAGGGCGAGAAGTCAGACCAAGGCGATACACCACATGCTGCTGGAATGTATTCCTCTTTATGCTGACTATAGCTCTCAAAGTTCCGAAATAGGGAGCGTCTTTCAGCCTGTGCCTCTTCGTCGCCATTCCCTGCCTGGTTATCATCTTCTCCTTCCTCTGCCCCGCCTTCGCCATTGGCAATCTCTCCGCCACATTCCATTGCCTCGCAGACTTTTGTCTCCTGCAGACGTACCTTGCTGACCTTCTGGCACTTCTTCTTGGCCTTTTTGTTGAGGTAATGACGCGATCGGATCATTTCACCTGTGCCGCATGTCACCGTACAGCTTGACCATTCGCTCCACTCACTAACCTGGCAAATGGGATCTTCGGAAGCGGATGGAGGAGCTCCCTCTTCCGCTTGAGCACCTTCAGGTGCTTCTTCATTAAAGCTGGAACATTTGCGACCCATACAGTTCTTCTCCTCTCGCAAAGCATTGTTGCATCGATTGCGCTGTTATGGAAAAAATCTAAATTACTAAAGATCTCTGAATGGGAAGGGGCAGAGTTCCTCTTACCGAAGCCAGAGCGGGATTCTTGAAGTCACGTGTTCTGTATTGTTTGCCGGGTCCACATTTGGCACTGCATTCATCCCATCGACTCCAAGCATTTGTTTCGCACTCGGCTTGCTGTTGCTCAGCTGAAATGGGAAAAGAGTTAGATGCATTTATGGGAGGATCTTTGCTAATGTCCTACCATCCACTGACTCGCAGTTTTTCTCATAGAGACGTCGTCGATTGAGATGCAGAGTGGCCAAGGGCTTCATCTGGGCTCCGGTGGGATCGTAGAAAGGTGAACGTGGATCATTGGGAAAATTCGATTTGATACGACGCACCACATCTGGCGGCACTTGTGGCTGGTCAGCGGACTGCAATGACAGAAATCAGATGCATTGCTCTTCTATGTATGTAATGCATAACTTACCATATAAGATGGGCCACTATCCGTGCCCGCATCCCAGGGATATAAATTGTGCACTTTATTTTCCACCCACGAGCAATTGGGCAAACAGAGTTCCAGTCCCGATACGCCCACTATCCAATCCGGTGAGGGATCCACCATGGAAACCAATGAGATTAAATGGTGATTGGAGTCCACACGGAACACAGCAAATGTTTTCCCCGTCACATTGGGATAGGCTATGCCGCGTGCCTTGATGATAGTCCGAATATGTTCACTTTGATCCTTGAGCTCACTCTCTAGAGTTCGAGTGGACCCATGCTCGGCCACCTCACGCAAACCCTCGCTGGCGAGTTCTCCATACTGCCAAAACCGATAGTCAATGGTGTGAGAGGCGCCTATAATATCGCTAAAACGTGTACGCCAACTGTTTGCCGGAAAGTCCTTGGGATGTGTGTGACGCGACCATTTGCCCTCGAAAGTCAACTAACCAAAGATTTTCTTATGACATTTGATTCAGTTTGAAAGTAACAAAACTCACCTCATATTTCGCTTCATCACAAGCACAACATGGATCCACAATACTTGGCTGTGTATCAATGTCATCCACCTCTTCCTCACACATTCGCTTGGTGAGAAATCCATCGTCCATAAACCACACATCGCGATGCTGCATTACAGTTGCCCGTAACAATACGCAGCCCTGGCCAGGCGTTGAGGGAGCCACCCAGACGACATCAACGCGTGTCTTCACATTCGTATTGGTGTTCTCCACCAAATTGGCGCACCGTGGACTGAAACGCGTCTCTGAGATGTCGACAAGTTCAAAAGTACCCATAGCATTGGCATCATCCTCACTGTCACCATTTTCTACATCCAAAGCTAGCATAAAACTCACGAAGGACAGTCCAGAATATGCATTTAATGTTACTGAAATAAGATTGACAGACGTCAAAAATACGCATACTTAGATAGGCATAAGTATATCCCTCACCATTATATCTCTGACCCGGAACATAGGTCTGTTGTGTCCCAGCCACTGAGAGGACATAATTGTCATCAACTGGCGACTTGGCTGCAGTGGCACCCAAAGGAACTCGATTGCAAATCAGTCCCAGAGATGGCCAAGTGAATGCCAATAGTAGAATGAGGACAATTAATAGATCATTCATTTGGAATCTAACATCAAGATAAATAAAATTTTTTAAATGAAACCAAAGATGCTCGCTTTCTCTTACTCCCCATAATTATTTACATTTGATTCAAATAAAATCATTACTTTTATTTAATTTGTATTCTAGGATAGTTAAAGGTTTAAATTTAACGAAATGGAACGATAAGTGGTTTAATTGAGAACCAAATTTAGAACTATTTGAGAGTGAAGAATAACTATTTCGAGGGTCAATTCGATATTAATCCAAACCTTAAGATCGAGGATCACGCAACTATATCTGAGTCGAAGAACAATTAAAAACTCAAATATTGGATAGATTAATTAGCTGTTGCCACGAAAGTTGTGGAGGTCCTTTAATTGATGTTATTATTATTACGCGTTTTGTAAAGCAAAATGATTTTTTAACTAATATATTAATCATTTAATAAGCCAATTTCAAACAAAGTATGCTGATATTATAATTTATTATCGGTTATTTATCGAAAAAACAAAATTTTCAGAAAATCAGATGAGAACATTTGCCATTTTGATTCCCATGGTGAAAACCTATAATTAGGCTATTCTATTCGATTTTCAAGAAATTTCTATGGTTGATTGATATTGATAAGAAATTTTAGAGCACCATATTTTTAATATTGGGTTATATATTCTTATGGTCAATCCATTTTAATGAAATTTATTATACATATGATCCAAAATAATTGAAAGAAAAATTATTGGGTTAAATTTTTGTGGTTTTTTATAGGACTAAAATTAATATACCCAATTTTTGCAAGGGTAAAGTGATCACTGATCATTTATGCATGTATCCATTTTACTTCCTGCTATTTTTAGAATTTTTCACTTAATTGTTGATACTATAATCGCTGATATCGCATATCAATGATGAAAACCACGAGGCAATTAATGCAATTGATCTTGAAATTGTTTGGAATAGACCTTGATATGCTACAGAATATATGTGTATAGATTCGATCCGATGTGACCATATATATAAAAGGCGGAAATTAAAGCAAACTTTCGCTTTATATAGGTTTTTCACCTTTCCACTAATTTCATGGGATTCACTTTCCATTTTCCTCCCCCAATTGCCATGCGGAACTTAAATCAAATGTCTCTTGGCATATGCATCATTTTATATGTTTGTATGTGTAGACAGACGTATATATTATATGCGTTTAGAGAGGGGTCTACGTCACTGATTAAATTCAATTGAAAAACGCGCCGCGCCGATTGTCAGCCCCAGCAAAATAGATTTCATCATTAAAGGCAGTTTTAGGGTTTCACTGTGAAGCTCTCGAACCTCTCTGACACTTTCCCCCGAGCGAATTTCAACCCCAAGATAAAGCTAATTTCCTTTTTATAACGTATTTGGCATTCGATTTCAACACGTACACAGACATTTTTGGCACACTGTGATGCTTAACTTTTGGACACAGAGTTAAGGATGTGATTGTATACAGATAATTCTTGTACTTGTATAATTAATACATTTCCAAAAAAAAAAAGTTTCCGAGTGTTTAGAAAATTATTTTTGAATTTTGCAACCTACTCGATAGGCACTCGGCACGTAACTGAAATGCAAATGGAACAAAACTCGTAAATCGACTGAGTCGTGTCACATTTGAATGTGGATTAGTTACAATTGGACGATGTGCATCGACGATGGTGAGAGAGAGCACCAAGTGAGCAATGTAATTCCTTCTTATCGTCGTCTTCTCTTTGGTCTTGGTGTTTAGCTCGGCTTCTGTTTTTGCATTGAATTTCATTGGCGATTTGTTGACATTCGTTTGTTCTAAACATTGTCACACACATACATACAAATCGTACATTTGAAGTTTGTTGGAATTTTTTCCAATCAAAGTTACCGGGTTAGTTGCTTTCGTGTACACCTCATAACAGTTCAGATGAATTCATTCATTCGCATACGATTCTTTATACATAAAACAGCTTCGTGCTAAATTTTTTCGAAATTATATATATACAAATATATATATTTTCTACAATTTTTGTTACACAAATTAGTGAAGCGACTACACACAGGATTCACCCACATTGAATACATTCGCTACAATTTGTCTAACATATCCTTTCTGCTAGTTAGTTTATTTTGGGTTTTTTTTTCAAATCTATTTTTTAATTTCGTGGTAAAAATGTCGGAACCGAAAAGTGCCTCCCGTTGTGAGAGTAAGTAACAACTGTTCATTAATCCAATTTTCAGGTCCTTCTGCAGTTCGATCCTTTTCCATAGATCCGAAGAGTAATAGGACCACCGATTTAAGGGCACTTTCTAATGCATCGGCATCGAGGAAATCCCGCATGGTAAGAAATTTAAAAGCAAACAAATATAATCATATTTTCTTTAGTGCAGAATAATTGCAAAATAATTTCACAAATTATTTCGAAGGGAAGTAGTAGTGCTTCCGTGAGATAAGGGAAAATTTTCCGAAAATATTTTCGCAACCATAGGTACACAAAGGAATCATAAAAGGCTGACTTAACCAAAAGATAAAATTACCTTTATGATAATTTGAGTAAGGGAAATCTTCGATAAACGAAAACTTTGCTTGGAATGCCAACGCAAAGGTAGGATAACGCGAAGCTTCTGCCAGTCAAAGGCTGAATAATCGGTTCCCGATTTCCCGTTTTAAATGTTTTGTTTTTCATTAACACGATTATCCAAATTTTATTCGTTAAGTTGTCTTTGGCATGTCTTCTTACACTACGTTAATCTCAATGTTGCGTCTTGCCCCTCTGTTCCTTAATGAACCAAAATTCATTTTCAAAAATTTAAGAAGTGAAGAGGATTAATCCTTTGGCAAGATTAATGGTCAACAAGCTGGTGCAACATATTAATGTCTTTGCTTAAGGATTACATAGTCCTTACAAACGTTTTTCTGCATTAAGAATTGTCAGCCAAAGTTACGTATACGCAGAGTGTACCTCAGCTAAATCATAATTATGGAAGTGAAAAGTCTGCACTTTTTAGTTTTAGAAACTTAGTAAATACAAAATTAATAACGAACAATGAGCGCCGTAGAAAGATCTAACTGATAACAAAGTCTATGACTAACAGCTTAAGCTAAAAGGACATAAAATCCAACACATATTTGTGCTATCCAAATGTCCTGCTGCTCGCAAATTTTGACTACTATTCAATTGAGGATAGATTTAAATCTTTGTCTATGTTGTATTTTTTAGCCCAGTCGCTTGCCTGTACGTAGTCATTCGCTTAGTGGCTCAAAGAAGAACTCACCAAAATCTGGCCCAATACGTGCTACTTCGCCATCACCAGCTCAATTAAGACGCTCGGCGATTAAGAAACCGGATGTCGTGTCCACGGGTGATAACGTTACCAAAACCGAAACGGAAAAACCGAAAACTATTTGCAAACCGAAATTGGAACCACGCAGTAATAAGATTGCACAGCAACGCCTGAGCCGTGCCACATCTGCAATGCCGGCTAAAACAAATGTCCGTAAAGTTATTCTCCCCCCGGAAATAGACAATAAGAAGAAACAGGGAAATGTGAAGGCTACTGCAGTTCCTACTACTGCTACTGCAGTTCCTACTACTGCTACTGCAGTTCCTGAAAACCGTGTAGAACCATTGCCGAGTGCCACGCCAACATCTTCACGAGTAATCCAAACGAATGCAGCCCGAGCCTTTGAGGCCCAGCACAAAAAGTTGCAGGACTTCCAATCGGAATTCATGCGCAAATTGAGTCAACTAGGACGTTTGGGACAACACAAATCGGAGCAATATAAATTTGTGGCCGTGGTAATGAATGAGAAGTGCAAGTTGGTTGTGAAGGACGACAATTTAGTTGGCATGCCAAAGTTTTTGCGTAAGTATATCAATTTTATTTCGTTTGATCCAATAATACAAGGTAGACAAATCGCGCACAGCTGCTGAGTCAGTATTTGATCTGAAACAACGTTGTCGCCGCATGGTAGACTCAGGATTTGCAATGATGTCTGATAACCTTGCCTCCATACACAAGGCCAAAGACGAGACCGAAGCCAATGCTGCACGGGATAAGTTGCTCAACAAAATGCAGGTCTATTTGGTAAGAATTAAAAGCCTTAACCAAATGAGTCTATGTAAGTTTGGATTGATTTCTTCATAGAAACAAGAAATAGCAACACTATTAGCTGATATTGATCGTATGTGTGGTCCATCGAATAGCAAGTTAAGTGCTCTTCAGTCTGAGTTAAACGATGTGCGCGCCCAGAAGAACCTCCTGGATAGTCGTATCTTGGAAATTAGAAAAGAGCATTCCTCGGCCATGAACCAGTTGCGTGTCAATCAAGAGAAAGCCATGTCAACGGAGTCAGAGAAACGTGATAAGATCATAGCTAATTTGGAGAAGTCCCTCACTGAGGTAAAGAAAAATAAAGAACAAATGGAATTGGACTACAAAAAGGAGCGTGGCGATATGCTAAGTCCATTGCAACACGATAATTCAATTGATTTGGCTAAGCGTGATGAGATAATTGCAGATCTCGAGGAGACTGTCAAGAAATACAAAGACGAAATGTATTGCCTGGAGAAACGCTTATATGATAGCAAGAAGAAGCAAGCGGATCCAAATGAGAAATCAGAGATAGCTAAACGTGATCAAATCATATCAGATCTAAAGAATTCCTTGCGTGAAGCCATGGTTGAAAAGCAAAAGATTGAGATCAGCCACAACGAATCGTCGAGTCAAACTGTTGAGTTGTGCGAAAATGATGAGAACATATCCGAACTTAAGGATGCCTTGCTTGAAGCCCAGAAAAAGAATAAGCAATTTGAGGAAGTTTGCGCAGAGCATAAAAAAATAATTCATAAATTGCGAATGGATCATACGGTGTCAATGTCAACAGAGTCGGGCAGACGTGAAAGGGCCTTTATAGATCTGAAGCAAAATTTGCGCCAAGCCGAAGATAGAACGTTGCACTTCGAGCGCCTTTACAATGACAGTAAAGCGAAGATTACTGAATTGAAGAACCAAGTAAAGCAAATGTCAGATAAGCCAACGGGGACAGAAAAGAAAAAGATCATTGGAGGTGTAAACAAGTGCCTGGTGGAAACTCGAAAAGAGTTGTTAGCTCAAACGGATGTGTTGGCCCAGAAGAAGCCCTTGGACAAAGACAGTCAAAAGGCAATGGAATTCCTTAACACTGAGGCTGAGAAACTTAAGACCATGTTTGTACAAATAAATTCATATTTTAAATAAATCTTTCTAATTTTAACAATTTCAGCAACACTCAAATGCAAAGTAGCCTGGAGAAGGCAAATGAGAACTTAGAGCTTAGTCGTAAGAATATCGAAGCTAACGAGGAACGCATTTCATTCTTGGAGAACGAACTAAAGAAAGCAAGTGAACTAATTCCTAGTCCCAATCATTTGGACGCAGGTTTGCTGGCAGCGAACCGCACCATAGCAGATCTAAAATCACAAGTGATTTCTCTAGAGCAGCACAGGAATGTGATTAGTGAAGAAGTCAAAAAGTTAATGGCCCAACATGAGGCCTTCGATGAGTTGACTACGAAATTCAAAGAGTCTCAAATAGATATCAGGTGAGTGAAATTTCCCAACCAGCGACGAGAGTTTCCTTTCACAAGCTCCTTTTTGTAGTGAATTGAAAGAGAAGCTAAAGGCGACTGAAAGTCAACTAATGAAACGTACCGAATCCGAGTTGAAGTTGCGCAATGAGCTAAACCTGTCCAAGGAGGAACTGTGCAAATTTGAGGATCAAGTGAATCGTTTAAGCGAGCAGCTGGAACGCGATAAACAATTGCTAGATGTGCGTTCCGAGATGATCAATACATTGCAGAAGAATGAAGCGGAGACCAGCAGCAAACTCGAGCACATGTACAGTGAATTCAAACAGAAAAAAGAAACCCTCACACAGGTCGGAATCGGAATAACTTATTTACTTATTCTTTATTCTCTTTGTTTCTTGTTGCAGGTAAATGGTGAACTGATCTCCAGAAATGAAGAGTTTCGCAATCTCTTCGGTACGCTGAGCAGCAAGCAAATGGAGGTCAGACGTCAGAATCATATAATCAAGCTGCTCGAGGAGAATAACAAAAGGGGTTCAATGCTTCGTATTAAACAGGAGGAGAGGAATGCCGTAATGCAAGATGAGATATTTAGGTTAAGGAGTTCCATGTAAGTGATGTACGCAATGTTACCAAGGGTTTATCCCTTTTCTTTTGTATACCCTGCACTTAATGAGTTAAAAGGTTTATAGTTCTATGAGCCGAACTACTAAATTGTTTGATGTAAATATCGGGATTAGGTTTCTTTTGTTTTCTTGTTTGGCGATTAGCTGTACTTTAAAAATTTGATGAAATTTGCAGGGTATATTATTGTTTTTTATTTGTTTTGCAAAAGTTCGCCAATTAGCCTAAGTAATTTGCAATTTTTACAGAAATTCATTAATGTTAGGGACCGTGGCTATCGACATCTAATCCAATTGATTAATTCCGGAGTCAGAAAAACTGTTAACAATTTGTAAACAATTTTGGTAAGTTGCAATTTGGCGAACTTTTGCAGTACACATACATAACTATACATGTAAATAACTATTAACATAAAATGTAATTGTAATTATTTTCTTTTATTTAGGCGTGATTATGTCAAGGTTATTATAGGTAATAACGGACAAAATTGTTTTGAAGTTGTGACAGATGCTGAAATTTTAGACCATCAACCATCTGACCTGGAAATTAATCACACTTGCCCGGATCTCAATTGTAAATTTCATTGTCCGAAAAAATCACTGGCTAAAACGAATCAAAAGAAAAAGGAGAAAAAGCAGACGCCTAAGGCCAAGACCCAAAAGGATCATAAAAATAAGTCGTGTACTCAACCAAAACTAAATAATGGCACTACCGTACTGCTAGAACCAAAATTTAAGGGCAAATTCCTTAAGAAATAACTAAATTTGTTGTATTTAATTCATGTCTTAGTTCACAAACGAAAAAGAATATGTTATGCTTTATTAATTCAAGTCAAGTCACAAGTAATATTTCAAATAAACAAATATGTATAACAGAGAATCGGCAAAGTTTAAAGAACCACAAATGAACGATCATCAATCTGACACAATTAATTAAAATGCATTTGCATTTTGAGTGCAGGGTCACAATAATCTCAATAGCAATTGAGTTTCAGTTGGTCTAAGCCAGATATTCTTAAATACCGCGACGCCGCGAGATATGCCATGAAAAACCTAAACAAAAATCATTTGGACAGATACTTTTCGTTAATTGGGCTCTGCGTTTGTAGGTTTCTTTGTGAGTTATCAGCTATGCTCTAGCTAGTCGTATGGAAGAGCTCGTCAAAGACAGTTGCGTGTGAAAGAAAGATTAAGATTAATGTCAACATTTTTATTCCATTTCTGTGTAAGCATATGAACGATTTAGTGTTTTAATAGACTTAAGCATATGGAATAAATTGTTATCCAAGGACTCTTGGTTTTAAAATGTGCAAAAAAGTGGTAAAAGTGGTTGATTCCCTTAAAGTTGGTTCCAGCAAATCGTTTAGTCCTGGCACTAAAATAATGCACTATTTATAAGGACATTCTTTTTCAACAAAAATTGAAATCTTGGTTATATTGTGGGCAGATTGTCTATTTCAAAAAGGCTCTTGGATTATCCTTTTTAAATGCTAAAAGTGTTTGTAAATTGTTTATCTCTTTGTCTCTTCTCCTTCAATGCTAAAACTAGTTGAGGATCACAACTAAATTAACTTTCGGTTTTAGATTATCTATTTCATGAAGACTCTTTGTCTGTCTTCTTCAATGTTGAGAGTCACAACTAAATTAACTTTCGCTTTTAGATTGACCATTTCAAGAAGGCTCTTGGACTATCCTCATTTAATGCTTAAACTAGTTGAGAACCAAAACTTAAAAAACTTTCACTGTGGGTTCAAAAATGATTTTATAAAAACAATATGGACTTCATATTATATTGTTATTACTCAACTTATAAGAAACTAATGTGTTTAGACATTTGACTTTATTAGTTTTAGGATTAAATCCAACACGAGCCATTGCTCCACACTAAAATTTTCTATTTTCAGTTTGGTGTTTTTTTTTTGTGTCTAACAGATAACTTTATTAAGTATTTAGTGTAGCAAGTGTTAGATGAGGGAATTGGTCTAAATTATGACCAAGTCTTTAAATCACTTTCAACACGTGTCAACAACTTTCGGCTATCTCCAAAACCTCCGATAATAAGAATTTTTATTAGGATACAAAATGAGATTGCTCTTAACATTTAACAATTATGTAGATAATATGCTTCTATTTCTTTTTGTTTAGACAGAGATACATACGTTTATTTTACTATTTGTTTGGAGATTTCTTAGAAGTATATACTTTTTTATTTTGATGACTTGCACAGTGACACGAAATGGCTTAAATACCGCATGAATAATTGTTACATTGAACTCATATGCTATATGCCAGCAAAAACAAATGAAATCAGACAATTTTCTTTATCAGCAAAATGCCGAAAGTCCCATAAATTTTATTTGTGATAATTGCATTTAAAAAGTCTGCATAATTAATTGCTTAATGAATTGAGATTGATGTAATTTAAATATTTAAAAAAAATAATATGCATAATATATGTATGTACATAAATGCACCTGAGATAGAGTAATGATCACTAACAATTTTGTTTTAATTGTTTCAATACACCATTAAATTAGATTCAGAGCTAGAACTAAAAACAAGAGAATCGTTTTAAAGTAAGACTCAAAAGTTGACTTTTCTAAATCATTAAGATTACCTAGTTAAAAATTGGTTGATTGGTTGATGTAGTTCATTAAAAGTTACGGCACTATCGACCAAGATGGGCCTTCTACATCATTCGTAAAGGTAGTTATATGATATAATGGTCCGATTCTGATGAAACTTGGCACAGAAATCAATATATAAGGACTTTCAAATATAAAATGTAATAATAATTCTGTGAAAAACGTCAAGTAATTGATCTAAGACTTGTTCTTAAACGATGGCTTGATTTTTATCATATTTGATGTTATTAAACTTAAATAAAAAGATTTTTAATAAAGTGTTTTGAAAGTTCGTTTTCTAAAAATGTTATAGCGGTCGAATCACAGATATACAAGTCGGTGTTTTAGCACTTTAGCTTTAAGGGTCTAGGATGCCATTACATCAATCAGGAATAAGTACACCCAGACTGACGGACATGTCTATATTAGCTCTTCTACTTATTTCGTTCGAAAAATTCAACGTTGGCCTCTAAAAATTCATGTAATGTAACTGGAAAACCCTGTGATACTTTTTCACAATTTTTTGGTCATCCCTGAATAAGAATGCAACTAAAATATAGAAGGAGAAGAGAAAACGAAAAACTGCATATTTTGAACAAAATAATGTGATAAGTCTTTGTCCAACTTTATTATTGCGCGCACCTTATGGCCGAAGATGCTTCATTCTATCCGTATACTCTTTTTGTATAACACCTCAATATTTTAATAAATTTATAATATTTATACCAGACTCTACTACTGATAACTGTTTGAATCACACCAAATCTCAGATTCTATTAATATTAATTTATTTTAATTTTTTACAATGTTAGCGACAATGAACCCCTCTGAACTTATTAAGCTCGTTATTTGCATAGTTCGTCATGATATCTCTTAACTACTATCTAACTATAACTCTTATCAAAATGTTCACACGTGCCTACTTAAAATTCAACTAATTCTTAAAAGTTACTCTATATTAGATCTTTTATATTGCATGAATACATTGAAAAGTCCAAACAAGACTTTTGGTTTTTGGAAGGTCTTATTCACGCAACTTGTTTGACCGAGTTTATAAAACAAAGTATTTGATATTCGAAAGATAAATACAATGTTTACATCTTGCATTTGTGAGTTTCATTAAACGATAATCACAACTCAAAGAATAAAGGAGTATCAAATCCGACTTGATCTTGATATTTTCCTAATGATTTTTTGCGATAATTTCTTTGAAAATTAGACAAACAATGTCGGTAATTCCTCATCAGCTGAGTTAAAGTTATATTGCTTTCTTCTGCTAAATTACTTGGCGTGAGAAATTGAATTACCCGGAGTGAGAACTTCTATTGCTAAATAAGAGCTTGAGTTTCATTTGGTTTAGTTTCTATTCCATTCGTTTGCCTAGCAAATACACAATTCTTTTTCATCAAAAGTCTACGATTTTCAAGTTCATTGAGTTATTTGCTTAATGAATGTACTCATTCTCAACAAAATAAATGTTTGTTCATCAAACCTTGAGCTAAAATTAAAATATGTTAAGTTTAAAACATTGTGATGTCAATAGAAATGAGAAAGTATCTCTAATTCTAATTTTTTATTTCCCTGACGAGCCTCCGCAGGCAGCTCGTATCTTGTTTATTTCTCAATTTCGAGAACATCTCGAATTATGACCAAGCATGATTATATATATATATATTTACCAGATGAGGTGAGAAACCAAATGCTTTCTAGAATTGACTCAACTGACAGAGGTGGTCATAACAAAGAGGAGATGCGGTGCTTTGTATGGGTTTAGTTTAGTAAATATTTTCTTCCTAGCCAACGACATTTGTTTATTGTAAACATCTTATCTTATATTGTTTTTGATTGTTGTTTTCGGGGGTATATAAGATATCTGCCTTACTGTGGCTTTTCTCATCTGGTTAGACTAGCATTTCAGCTTACTGTTTTGTCCCCAACTGCGTGCATTTCATTTGATACACATATTTTGTTCCCAAAAACTAGTCTAACTAGTCTAAATACTCCAAAACTATGGATGCTACAGAGTACGAGAAGTTAAGCAGATTGATGGAAATCGAGCAGCAGAGGAAGCGGCCATGTGTCATCTATACCACAAATGAGGATGAGGTAGATCTAACTGAAAGATTGTCCTTGTAATTTCAATCAATTGATTTCTATTGATGCATTCAGCTTAAACTCGATTATCAAGATGAGGAATCAACGACGACTCCGTCCACACCGGTTCAGGAGCGGGATCAATGGAGCAAGGGTGTTGAGTTTCTTTTTTCCTGCATAGCTCTGTCCGTGGGTTTGGGCAACGTTTGGCGATTTCCCTTTATTGCTCTGGAGAATGGAGGTGGCGCTTTTCTTATACCCTATGTGATTGTCCTTTTGCTGATTGGACGACCTGTTTACTATCTGGAAGTGATTGTTGGACAGTTCTCAAGTCGTGGCTGCATAAAGGCTTTTGACCTAGCTCCCATTATGAAGGGTAAGTCATCTATAAGTCTTCTCTCATGAATCCGTTTTCATATTCTTCTCGTTACAGGCATAGCCTATGGTCAGGTGTATTCCACTGCATTGGCCACCACTTACTATGCCTGCATTATGGCTCTGACTATACGCTATTTGCTAGCCTCTTTTAGCGAGGTTCTACCCTGGACTTATTGCCTAATCGAATGGGGCAGTCAGTGTGTGGCAACTGGAGCATCGGGTAATGGCACTGACCTTAAGCATGGAGTCTCTTCAGCAGAATTGTATTTCACGTAAGTCTACGCTCCATTTGGACAATCACAAATGAGATTCGTTTGAGAAATTCAAATACTGGAATTCTATTTTACAGACAAACTGTGTTGAGGGAGCCTCTGGATTTAGAGGATGGTTTAGGTTCACCCAGCTGGGATTTAGTTTTGTGTCTAATGGTCACTTGGATAATCATAGCCACTACCCTAATCAAGGGAATACGCAGCTCTGGCAAGGCTTCCTATTTCTTGGCCCTTTTTCCCTACGTCATTATGCTGATTCTGCTCGTACGTGCCGTGACTCTGCCTGGTGCCTGGCAAGGCATTTCTTACTTCCTCAAGCCCCAGTGGTCGCAGTTGCTCAATCCGCATGTCTGGTATGCAGCCATCACTCAAATGTTTTTCTCACTGGCCATTTGCTTCGGGACTCTAGTGATGTATGCCTCGTTCAATGATTTCCACAAGAATGTGCACAAGTGAGTAGTGTCAGATGGAGGAGGAGGACCTGCAGCTAACCAATTTTATCTTCACAGAGATGTTATTATTATCACAACAATCGATTCGTTTACCTCTCTATTGGCTGGCTGCATTATCTTTGGCATTCTCGGCAATCTTGCCCATGAGACAAACACTACGGATATCTCTCAAGTGGTCAAGGGTGGCGCCGGATTGGCGTTTATCTCGTATCCGGAGGCCATTGCCAAGTTTAAGTTTCTGCCCCAAATGTTTGCAGTACTGTTCTTTTTCATGTTGTTGGTATTGGGCATTGGTAGCAACATTGGAATGGCGTCATGTGTGATAAATGCAACCAAAGATCGTTTTACCCAATTACCTCATTGGTTATTGGCCATCGGTTTCTCAGTGTTGGGATTCCTATGCGGCTTGGTCTACATGACACCGGGTGGACAATTCGTATTGAATCTGGTGGACTTCTATGGCTGCACCTTCATTGCCTTGGTCCTGGCTATTGCCGAACTTTTGGCCTTCGGCTGGATTTATGGAGTGAAACGAATTTGCAGCGATATTGAGTTCATGCTGAATGTGAAGACAAGTTTCTATTGGCGCATCTGTTGGGCTATTGTGGCGCCGGGTCTGATGTTCTTGGTGCTCGTTTACATGCTGGTCAGCTACGAGCCATTAACCTATAGAGGAACCCTCTATCCATCGGCAGCATATGTGGCAGGTTGGGCAATCTGGGGCGTGGGTGTGGCCCAATTGCCCTTGTGGGCCATCTATACCATTTACCAACAACCGGCGGATACATTCAGCAAGGTAAGTTCATTTGGAATGAGTTTCTGTCCAAAGTAATAATGTGATTCTGATTTAGAAACTGAAACTGGCCATTCAACCAACTACCGACTGGGGTCCACGTCAGCCGCAGCTATTTGAGGCCTATATTCTTCATCGCAAACAGCAATCGGAGGTCCAGCCGAAATCTGGAAGTTTCTTTTTTAATAATATCTTTGGTTAGTTCAAGGGTTTTAGTAATTTGCTGTTACTTACTCAGTAAGTGTCCAACGCTTAGAAATTTATTTTGCTTTAATGCAAATTAAGCTTTAATTTTGACAAATATGCTAAATAGTTTTAATATTTTTTATATACTTATATATACATATGTATATTTATAGATTTTTATGTATATGTAATTGGTAATTTTGTTGTATTTCACAGCAATTGTTTGTTAATATTATATAATTAATTAACGAGAGAAAACTATATATTAATTATATATTAATTAAAGAGAATATTTAAAGCATTTAATGCCAGATAGTATGTGAAACAAATTGATTAAAACCAAAAGATTATAAAAAACATAAGAAATGTATTAAACACATTTATACTAAGCATTTTTATTTTCCTTGCTAGGCTCTTAATAAACTTTGAGTCTTTTTTCCGGATTAACGTATATTTTGAAAAGATTTTTGCCCCTTTCTAACAATAACTCCATAATTTAATTCACGTTATGTCGTTGTATCTTATCTATCCTTTTTGTTTTCAGCTTTTTATTTTTGGAAACGGGATGCAATTTTGGCAAGTGCCTAATAATAATCATAATTAAAATCACTCAACCTATATACAATATGGGCTTTTAGATTTAGTCTTCATTAAGTTCAAAGCTGAATTATAGAAAAATGGTAAGCTTGAGCTAAGCAATTTCCAAGCTGACCGTGCACTTTTGAATTTATGTAATTATGATTTTTGTAATTATTTATTTTGGCCAGAAGTGTGAAACGCATGTCTGTATCTCATATACCTATATACGTCATCAGCACGACGAGACGAGGCCAACGCCTCTAAGACCTCCAAAAACTTGCAAAAACCATTGCCTACATTTCAGGGAAACTTGTTTGATCTTCAAATTAAATTATTCATTTATCGACTTAAATGCTTACTTGTACATATTTTATGGACTCACGTTTTGTGTACATCTTATAAGGCTTTAAAATAGTTTTATATCCTTAATTATTAACTAATGAAGAACAATAAACTTATAAATTCCGCCAAATTGTTGCTCAGATATTTATTTTAAAGACTCATTCCATTTGATAAGCTATGTTTATCACAACTACTGATTTTTACACACTTACAGTGGATATTAACAAAAGGAAATGAATATATTGCTGATCAGCAAAATAAGACAAGGTAATATACCCAGGACCGTCTGTCTTAATAATTTTCAATTTCGTTGTTACTTAAGATTTTGCAGTTAAACTGGTTACAAATTCAAATTGTGTATATTAATAGAACAACCCTTTAAAATTAATATGTACGACTAAATGTATGTAAATTAAATTATTCATCTTTTCAGTTAAACAACAAGGTGTCTTCTTTTGTCTATAAGACAATTCTTATAAGTATGTGTATGTGAGCACGAAGCTCTTATCTATGTGAAATTAGCTTTTAATAAAATGTGATTCTTCTTCCGGATATTTTTGTTATTATAATTTGTGCCCTTATCTAAAATAATTCCAGTTATTTGGCTTTAATTTTACAGTTTATTGGTTAATATTTTGAAGTTGTACGCTGTCTGCTTTTTTTTTTTGTTGTCGGTTTTAATTTCCGTTACACATATTAAACCAGCCACTCAAATTTGTATAAATTTTAATCAAGCTTGGTCTACGTTAAATCTGTTAAAAATAATGTCTCATTTCATATTCATATAAATTTCATGTTGGCACAAACAAATTCAAAATTCAAAGCAAAAGAAATATTCGATTTACCTTTTTTGAAAACCAGATGTGAGCATGACCGTCTTGCCAGGATTTTGGCCATACAAAAGGGTTTCGTGGCATCCAGGTCATCAGCTATACAAATAGATTTTGTGGCTTTCAGTTCTTGTGAATGAAATGGCATAAATTACAAAGAACACAGAAGCAGAAGGCGCTTTATTAACACGATTTTAAGCCTTAAGGACACTTTTAGATGGAGCCTTTATAAAGCGCCTATGAATCGAATAAATTAGGCATACTCAAAAGATTGGGCCATTTTGCGCTCTTAAAAATGAGTTGACATGATTATCGATAGACAAAGCTATTTACAACGGCATTTAACAGAGCTCTGTTAAAGTTGGCGCGCATTCGAAAGTTAGTGTGCAAGATCTATTAATTCATGCGATAAGTTTATGGTTAGATGGTCTCTGCTTTTGATGTGGATCACGACAACACTTCCTTTTGTCTTCTGTTGCATATATTTGGCAGACTTTGATATACCATTTCAACCCATGGGAGCATGGTATGGCAACAAATCAAATAGTTGTCTTCGGGGCCTGCCGCTACGCTTTAATGCTTTAAACAATAGCAATTATTTGCAATTAATGCAATTCACAGCTATGTACTTATAAAAGTGAACACATTTTGAAATATTGGACTGCAATAATAAGCCAAATCACGATAGACCCACACATAATAAATTTCCAATGCAATGACGTTTATTTTTGTCGCTGGTTGCGCTTCAATTGCAAATGAAGACAAAAACAAAGAAAAAAAACTATAAACACACACACATACACTAACAATGTTTTCAAATTTTTGAACAATTTATGACAGCCAAGACGAGAGATGGGGAATTGTATTTTAACGAGCTTCCCCTCCTCCTCACCTATCTATTGTGGAGTGGCGTGTGCTGTGGTGGGGGGAGGTGTGGCTGACGTGAGGTGAGTGGCATGGAGTGTTGGCCATTTCCTGCAATTATTTGCTGTGATGCAATTCCACCAAAAAAAAACTTGCATAATGAACTGGCCAAGAATTGCCAGAGGTGGCAACTAATAAAAATAACAAACCAACCAACCAACTACAACTGGTTTTTCTTTCATTTCCATTTCGTTGGCTATTACATTCGTTCGTTCAGTGGGTCGGCTATGGTTCAGTTGTAATTATTTTCACTTTCACTACCGTAATGTATTTCCCCTCCTTCCTTCCTTCTCCTTTAATAAGCCATATTAGGTGATAATTTGAAGAAGTTTTTGACATACTTCTGATATATGTATTTCCATTTCAAGCCAATTGATTAATTGATCTTCTTAGATCTCCTATTGTATATGCCCGCTTTTAGTCAATTAATCAAAGATTGTGTTTCAGGTTTCTTTAGCTTATAATTTAAATAATGGAAAATTCGTATAAACTAAAACAATAATAAAAGTATTAACACATTTGGCTTAAAACTTAACTACAAGATCTTCATGTTTTTTCTTCTTTCCTTTGAAGTAGCTAGTTCGTTTTGTCCTCTCACTGGCTACTTCTAACATTAACATCTTCTCCTCATCCGCCTTCTGCTCTGGCATCTTCTTCTCCTCCTTCTCCTCCTCATCCGCTTCGTGTCTCCCTGGTTCAACGTCCAGCTCAACGTTGCTTGGTGAATTAAGACTTGTTGTTAGTGTCTTGATTTGCTCGTTCTTTATGTTGTTCCTCCTTGTACTCGCTTTCTGTGCGACTTTCTGTTTCGACATCTTCAACGGCTCGTCCATTTCCTAATAGTGATGACCATATCCTCCATGATGCTCCTCATGATGGTGATGCTTGAAAATTGGCACCTCAACATGGTATTTGTGTGGCACCGGTGTTTCCTTGTGTACGGGGAATTTGACTTCCGAATAGACGGGAATTTTTTTCTCAATTGGAACCTTTACCTCATATGGTACAGGAATCTCAACGGTGTAAGGAATTTTCTTCTCAACGGTGTACGGCTGAGGTACGGGCACCTAGATGATTAACAAGATAAAATGGTATATACATATATAGTGATTGATATTGATGTAGATATTGATATATTGATTCTTACCTTGATATGGACGGGATATGGTTTCTCGACTTCTACTTTGTAAGGCTTGTCCACGGGTACCTTGACCTCGTATGGAACCTTCTTTTCAACAACAACTGGATAGGGTTTTTCTACCTCAACGTCATAGGGCTTCTCCACCTGTTAATCGAATACGTCCATTTAATTCAAGCCAATTTTAACCAATTTTGGGGCTTTTTTCTTACCTCAACCTTGTATGGTTTCTCGACCTCATATTTCTCTTCGACCGGAACCTTTTTGATAACTTCTATGGGTCTTGGGACTGGTACCTCGATCTTAACTTCATAAGGAACTTTCTTTTCAACGACGTACGGCTGTGGAACAGGCACCTTCACCTCATAGGGGATTTTCTTGATAACGGTGTAGGGCTGAGGCACGGGGACTTTCACTTCGTACGGCTTGTCGACGGGAACCTTGACCTCAATTGGAATTTTCTTGATGACTTCGTAGGGCTGGGGAACATGGACGGGCACCTTGACGTATTCCTTGACATGCACGGGTACTTTCTTTTCCACAATGTAAGGTTGGGGAACCTCAACCTTCACTTCATAAGGGATCTTTTTCTCCACGGTGTAAGGTACGTGCTTTGTCACTGTGTACGGTACTGGCACCTTTTTCTCGATGGTCACCGTCTTAATGTGTTCATGATGATGATAATGATGATCATGACCGCCGTAATCGCCCAGATGCAGACCGCGTTTCTCCACAGTCTTATCATCGGCGGGGGCGGCAGCCTTAGGATCCTCTATGGCGGCGCAATGGGCCATTGCCACGCACACGGCGAGACAAGGAAGAACGAACTACATGTGTGAAAACGAAAAAAGGATCAGGGATAAGTCCACCGTTAATAATTCGCTCAATCAATCACACTGAACAGAACACACAAAGCACAATGATCACTTTCAATTCATTTCTTTTTACCATTCGCATTGTTGAGCTGCTGCTTTGACGTCTCACGAAGGGAACTATTTCTTTTTTACCACTCTATTACACCAATAACAAGATACAAGCTGGTACTGATTCGTTTTAGCGCTGCATTCAGCTTTTTATACTTGGCCCCAAACGAAAAAAACGAAACGAAACGAAAAAAAACCAAAAAAAAATTGGTCTATCTCGCAACGCAACGCAATTCACATTCGCAACTCCTCACAAAGCTTGGCTTGGCTTGGCTTAGCTTTTCGGAGGAGGAGAGGGGGCATGGAGTAATGAAAAGTCAGCGGGATATGAAGGAGGGAGGGAACGGCTTGTCCAGAGGATTGAGGTATTATATGAAAACTAGTTTCAATTTGGCTTGGTGAATGCCAGGAGTCGTCGTCGTCGTCGTGGTTGTCGTTGTCAGTCGTGGCTGTCGTCTTATATTACAGCAAGGTAATCGGTTCATTATCCTCTTGAAACAATAGCTAGGAAGTATAACCCATATAGCAAACCATAATTCCCACACTCACAACAATGTTGCCTTTTTTGATTTACTTAACAATGAGAATGTATGACAACAATTATTGAATTTCAAATATTAGTTTAACCAAAAAGCTTCCGTTAGGTAGATATGAACATATATACATACGTACTATAACATATGAGATGCTCGGCGAGATGAGGGGGCAGAGATTATGTAAATGTTATTGACATGATGGTAAATCAAAAAAAAAAAGCGGCAAACAACAACGAAAATAATAAAACCATGTGGTAAGTGGCAAGTGGCAAAAATGAAAGATCGCCCCACGAACATTTTACACTCTATAGAAAACTAGATTTAACTTTAGTTTAGACCTTCGTTCGTTTTGAATGGTATTAGGTATAATTTGAACTTATTTTTGTCATTGATGCATTACTAGGTTGTCTATATAACAATATTTAAAGAAAAACCAAGTTCTCTTAACTCTTAAAAGACTTTGCTAACCACTCTACAATTGTAGTTCAACACTTAAACTAGTTGTGAATTACAATTAAATAAAATGAAATTTGGAAAGCTCCAAAGTAAACTTTTGCTCTTACATATATTCAAAAAAGCTTTACTTCTGAAATGTACTAATCTCTGGGAGTTTGTAACAAAAATCCAAATATATTTTGCATTTATTATACGAGATTGTCACAAAACTTTCAATTTTTGTTACAATTTACTTTCAATATTGATCAATGAGTTCAGCAAAATAAGATCCAATTTTTAAGAAATTTTGACAAAATTTTAAGCTGGTTTTCCCCAGCTGCATTTTAGATAATATTTAACTGATTTTTAAAAAATATATTGAAAATTAATTTATTGATTTTAAACACACTGAAATCCTGAAAACATTATGTAAAAAGTACCGTGAAGATATACTTTACGATTACGATACGTAAAGTTAAAAGTTTTTCAGATTATCGGATTATTTAATTTAAAAATTTTTATTTTTTGTCAAAATCAAGAAAATTTGTTGATTTTTTCATGATTTCTTTGGGAAGTAAACAATGAATGTATGAATGTATGTTTGATGCTAATAATATAAAAGGAAAGAAGCTAAATTCAGTCAAAAATATTTGCATAATTTGATCAGAAACTATTTTGTATTTGTTTATTAATGCCAAGCGTACCCCTAGATAATCTTAAATATGACATTTAGGATAAACTTTAACTTTTTGATAAAATCAATAAAAAATAGTCCGGCCTGTTCTTATTTTCCAGTCAGAATAAATTTTACGCAATCTGAATGCTCTCTCTCTTTAATTTTTAAAGCATTTGGTTCTCAAATCGTGTATCTTCTAGAAAGTTTCAAGTTTCATATATTGTCATTTCAAAAGTCGTATTTGATGATAAATGAACTATACCCTTTCAGCTATAGAGTATAACAATATAAGAAGGTTAAATCTCCGCACAATGCATTATTATGCATTTGCATTTTGGTTATGGTTATTTAATATTTTCATAAATTTTACAACGTTTATCATATTTCTTCTTGGTGTTTTTTATGGGGTCAACAACAACAGCATCAAGTGGATGGGATAACAAAAGATCTAGTTAAGGGTTTTTGTATTCAGTTTTTGTGGTTAAAGGTTATGGGAGAGTTGTTAGAGTTTGTTTTTTTAGTCTATGTTGGATCGTCTATTATTACCGATTACTCGATCTCGACGGCATGTCTTGATGTATCTCTATGTAAGTATAGTATGTTGTATGTATGTATTATGTGCACTTTTTTTTCCTTTGTGCAATCGGCGCTCAGTCATAGTCATTAAATTGAAAACACACTCACGGATTACTACTACCACTATTACTATTACTACCCACTTGGCCACTATATTTTCCAAACCCAACCGAAAAAACCGAAATGTAGCAACAATTGTTTAAAACTTCGAAACTTCAAAGCAGACAGACACGCGGAAGATAAGTAAGACCGAAAACGAAGCGAAACCGAAACGAACCAACCCGCTTCAAGACCCACCATTTACATGCCTATTCTATTTCATAATCCGCAAAAAAGAAAAATATAAAACCAAAACGCAAACTGCAAAAACTTTTCGCTTACTAATTGCCCATGCCTAAAATATTTGTAATTAGTTGTTAAGCTTATTTATTGTTCAAGTCTAGTTATTACAAATTCTTGCACTGACGACGCGACGTTTAACGGCTAAAAAACAGGCAGTGTACATTTTGGTCAATGACCTTCATTTCACTTCATAAACCAATCTCCACTATTTATCTCTCGGTTTACTATTATCTCTTTGGCACGTCGTTTGCTTAATTTGAATCTGAATATCTGTATCTGTGTAAAAGAAGGGGTAAATTGCAACAACCTTGACCCAGTCATTGTTTATGTTATTGTTTTTCCCTTTTTGGTGTATTGTCTGTAATTGTTAGTTCATTTTTTTTATGATTTAAAACATCATAAATAAATGAAAGTTAATCAGTGAATACACATGCAAAGTTGAGTGCTCTTATATAATTTTCTTTTAGCCAAATCCTTGAAGATGTCAGTTTTGGCTGAGGAAATGGGGCATTAATCACTAAATCAAGTGAAAGGCCATTTTATGTAAAGTGCCATAAATATAGCTTCCTATGTCTAAAAAGCCACTAATGTTGAATATAAAAAACATTTAATTTTTCTAAGTTATTTCTTTTAATTGCATTTATTAATTGCATTATTCAGATACGAAATAGAAAAAGTAAAAAGTAATTTAAATTTAACGACCAATTTACTAACAGACACTCTGTTAACTTAACAGAAGAGGTCACCTTAGTGATCGATTAATCTGTTATCGGAATAAATGCTTACAACTCTTTTGCAATTTTTTACGTATAATTTATAAGTTAATTACTTCAAAGTTTACGTTAAACTAAATTTGTAATTAAGGCAAACAGTCACAAACACAACAATTCTCTAAGACAACTTTTATTTTCAATCTGTCTGAATGTTTGTTGGGTGTTTGTTTTCGATAGTTTTGATCGATGGCTTACCAGCTCTAAAAAGCAAGTCATTCCGGCATTTGCAATTGTCACTGGATTTATTTGTGTTAAAAGGAATAAAAACTATAGTAAGCGTGTATACACAGTTGATTTATAACAAATTTTACGTTTTCAAAACTTGGTCCTGCAGTTTCAAGATGTTTCTCACACGCTCCGAATACGACAGAGGTGTAAATACCTTCTCACCGGAGGGCCGACTCTTTCAGGTAGAATATGCTATTGAAGCAATTAAACTTGGATCCACAGCAATTGGCATTTCCACATCAGAAGGTAAGCAAATAAAAGATTACTTTAAATTGTGAGTTTCAAATCCCGCCTCCGTTTTAGGTGTTGTTTTGGCTGTGGAGAAGCGCATCACCTCATCGCTAATGGTGCCCAGCACTGTGGAGAAAATTGTGGAAGTGGATAAGCATATTGGTTGTGCCACCTCTGGTTTGATGGCCGATGCCCGCACTTTGATCGAGCGGGCTCGTGTCGAGTGCCAGAATCATTGGTTTGTCTACAATGAACGCATGTCCATCGAGTCTTGCGCTCAGGCTGTTTCCACCTTGGCCATACAGTTTGGTGATAGCAGCGATGGCGATGGCGGTGCAGCCGCTATGAGTCGTCCATTCGGTGTGGCCATACTCTTTGCTGGCGTTGAGGATGGCAAACCTCAACTCTGGCACATGGATCCATCGGGCACATATGTACGACACTCAGCTAAGGCGATTGGTTCCGGCTGTGAGGGTGCCCAACAGAATTTGAAGGACAAATATACACCAGAAATTTCTCTCAGTGATGCCATTGATCTGGCCCTGGACACACTCAAACAGGTTATGGAAGAGAAATTGAATTCGACCAGTGTCGAAGTGATGACCATGACACCCCAAAAGGAATTCTACATGTTCACAAAAGAAGAAGTCGAGGAGCACATTAACAAATTGGCGTAAAAAATTAGTTTTTCCTACATATATATATTTTGATTTAATAAAAGGATTATAAATCGATGGAAACAAAAAAAATTCATGTAAATGTCATCTCAGTTATCATTATGGTATATAGAGCCTAAAGGTCTTTATAGATTTCCTTAAGTTTTCATTGCTAAACAAGAAACTGAATTCAATCAATATAATCGATCAAATTTGTAGAATTCTCGTTAAAATTAACTTTAAAAAGGTTTTTGATGAAATTCGTCCCAACACCTAAAGGCAGTACGTATACCCTGAAAGGTAATTTGTACAAATTTTTTTTACAGAACTATAATTAGACATTTTACAGTTCTGGAACCTCCTTAATTATATTATCTGTCATAGCCAGTTTTTCAAAATACACATTTTGACAATGAAATTCGGCGCAGTCTTTATTGAAAAACGTATTTGTTAAAGACTTAGCCGTTTCTATGGGAGCTATGTATATGATATAGTGGTCCGATCCGTTTGAATCGGAAATATATCACCCCTGCAGTATATAGATGATGAAATGAAAAGTTTTGGTGCTATAGAAAAAGATTGTGTTGATCCAGACGGACAGATAGACTCGTCTCGTCGGGCTGATCAACTTTACTGGTCGAAGATACGTCGATTAATATACACTTTTCAACAAAATGCAAGGTCATATGTCGATTAGCTATTTAGTTAATTTTTAGTTAACGTAATTAACTTTGAAATACAATTTGTCCGAAGAACTTTGGGCCATTGATCCCAAATAAGTGCACAACTATTTTATATACATTTGACTTTATTTTCGTATATTTTTGCATGTGTATATATATGTATATATTTCTTTTTTTTATGATTATTTGCTATATTTTTTTTTATTATCGCTTGTGTTTATGCTTGGTTTGTATTCGATTTCTACATTATCTAGTTTCTTTTTTTAAATGATTTATAAATCTGTATGCTAGAACATTGTTGAGCATAATAGCTTTTAGTTAAGGAATTAACTATGTTAATTCTCACACTTTTCAAAGGCAAATCATAAAGAATATGAATCTATATATATTTATCTATATATTTCTTCGATGCGCACAGACTTGAATATTCTTTCTTTTCTTTTTTTTTTTTTCCTAGAATGCAAAACAAATAATAATGAATAATGCAAAAAATTGTACAACTAATATGATTACGAGTGTATATATAGGTAAATATATATACTAAATAGATGGATGCGAATAAGATAAAAAAATGGGGAAGACGAAAAACAAGAAAAATATAATGATTTGTTATACTATATCATAGACGAGTATATATCAATATACAACATATTTAAAGTATTAAAGGATAAACCGTTGCAAAAAATTATTACAGAAGATCGGATATATAAACCAATTTAGCTTCATCCTTTCTCAGGCAATACATTTTGTCGGTATCCTGTTTTTTTTTGTTTAAGGAGCATTCACAATGGTTTTTGTTTTTTCATCACACACAATATATATCTATATAAGTATATATTTTGTTTTTTTTTTTTAGTTTTGATGCTCGCCCCCGCTGGGACTGCTATTTGTTGTTGTTGTTGTATTGGTGTTATTATTGGTGTTATTAATATTATTGTTGTTGTTGGTTGTCGTCGCCGTCGTCAACGCCGGCGTAGCCGCTGATGATGACGACGATGAATTGGTGTTTGAATTGGACCGCAACATAAGACGCGATAAACTGGTATTTGGCTCACTGAGCGAATAAATTTCTGCCTCAAATACTGGTGGACATTCCATATTCGGATAGTCCGGTGTGGCAGCCTTTGAGTCCACCGAATTATTGGTGGACATGGTTTTGGGTGTACCTCCAGTTCCTATAACTGATGAGGCCGAAGGAGCTACTGATGATGTTGTTGACATTGAATCCTCCTCTTTGGTGTTGCTGGTGCTGCTGCTGGTTGGTGGCGGTGGTGCTGGCGGTAATGGCGGTTGCAAAGATTCCGATGAACATAAATTGGTTGCAACAGGATAACCACGATAGCCACCACCACCCGTTTGGGCTGTGGGAAAGGTGATTTGTGAAAAGATTTCTGTATCCCCATCATCGGGATCTGCGCTGCTCGGTGGAGTCACAACTGGCAGAGGTGGGGTCTGCGGAACATGATGCTGGTGATGATGATGGTGGCCGAAAAGTGTACGATGCAATCTAGGAGAACCCAAAAATCGATTCTCCTTACTTGTTTTTGTGGGTGTGGCACTTGTCGAGGATGATGAGGATATCGATAGCTTGGAGAATATGGGAATGGGTGCAGAATTCTTACGATGAGCATCGTAATTGGTTCCTGTAATTTTCTCCCTCAAATCTTGATTATATGTCTGACTTTTCTTAATGCTCGAAGATGTTGTGGGTGATGAAATCTGGCCATCTAGATGATGATTTGATTTGGATTTCATTTTTAAAGGCAAAGTCATGGTCATGGCACTACCAGCAGATCCTGCTGCTCCGCCACTTAATGCTGAGTTTTTGGTAAATGGAAATCTTCGATCACTGTGTGACTTTACTTTGTTCTTCTTTTGCAAATCCGTGGCAGAGGATGAGGATGATGTTTTACCATTGTTGTTATTGCTGCTACTAGAGCTTTTGTGTAGAAAACTGGAGAATTGCATGTGAAAATGTTTGGAACGACTTGATGTCTGATGTTGCTGATGATGTGATTGCTGATGCTGCTGCTGTAGATGCTGGAAATTGGATGATGATGAACTTGGCTCATCTCCACATATTTGCTCATAGCCAAAATCTCTCAATTTTTGACCCTCTTTAGTTCGAGTTCTTTTAATGCTTTCATCGTCGGGTTTAAAGCTTATCTCGTAGTCCGGAGTCTTGGGTAGGCTAACACTTTGAATTTTGGGTAAGTTTTCTGGTGCCACCTTTGTTGGTTTTGCTATACTCAAACCACTTTGTTGACTCGCTGTTGATTCGGTTCGCATATGCTTGTGCTTCTCAACGCCCAGATGAACACGATTATTGTACATCTCTTGGGCTTCCTCCTCCTGTTTGCGCAACATTAGATCTTTGAGTGTTACAAATCCCTGGGTATTATGATTGCCATGATGGTCCAAAGGGCCCCCAGCACTCATTTTGGGAATCAAAGATTTTGACGTTTGAAAATCAAATTCCACCAGATTGGGATTGGAGGCATGAAGAAAATTACAGGGTACCTTTTTCAAACTGGATTTACTACTTGTGGGACTCTGACTTTGACTCTCTTGACTCTGACTTTCAGCGCTTTGACTCTGACTATCCTCGGAGCTTTGATGTTGCAGGGAACTGAGCGTCGGTGCTGGGGATAACGGGGGCCCTAAAATCAACGAGGCTGACGATTCCATTGAACTGCGACTGGAGCTACGTGAGAGTTTGCTGGCTAATGGAGTGACCTGAGTAGGCGGCATGGCCGGATCATGATAGCCTGGCGTATTGGCTCCTATTTGTATGCCAAAGCTACCTCCTGGCACTTTTCTATAGCTTCGATATTGTTCCGTTGGCACCGGAATGTCACGTGGTAATTTGGCCGAACTACTTTTGGTAAATGGCCCCATGGTGAATTTTCGCAATGAATCCAAATAGCCCCGTTCATTTTTAACCGAATGACTCGATAAGGGGGTTCCACCCATGGCCGGTGAAAGATCCTTGCCGGTTGTACCACCACCACCACCACCGCCATTATTACTGTTGCTACTACCAACACCACTTGGTGTATTTTGTGGCGAGGGTGTTGATAGATTCTTAGCCACCACGGCATCATTCTCCTCACCCGAACTATCATTTTCCGAATACAAATCTTTGGCCTCTGTCGAACTAATCGAAGGATTCATTTTGAGTGAGGCTTGACTTAGAAATTCTACCCACTGATTGAGAGCATCCAAAGATTCGGCAGCAAAGTAAAAACTCTTTGTGGAATGATAAATCTTGAAAGCATATGGCCTCGAATGGACTTCTTTGGCCAGGCTGACTGTAAATCCCGGCAGAAAGATGACTAAACCGGCGGTTGAGCTTTCCTTGCTGCAAAATCCATAGAGTATTGTGTCCAACATAACAAAATATCTGCGTGCCCAATAGGTGACGCCGCGACGATTCTTTTTGCGTCTGAAGACATGCCCCTGGATGTCACCAGTGCCAAGGTGCTTAAGATTTGTATTTCTCCGTTTGGCCATCAGGCTGTGCTTCTTTTTCAGTGTTAAAGTTCTCGATTTGGTTGGTGTATGCAGCTCACTCTGATCTGGGGGAGGTGGATCACATACAATCTGCATACTAGCTGGCTTTGGGGGTGGCGGTGGCACAGTGGGTGGTGTCATCTCTCTCTGCTTACGTGGTCTAGGCGGCGGAGCAGGTGGCGTGGCTAGTAAGAACTCTTTGCGTGGCTCTATGGCTGGCGGTGTGTCCGATTCCTCACCGGAATTATCATAGGCTGGCGTACTATGACTTTTGTCCAGCCGGCCACGACGATTTAATAACAATGGTGCATTTATGGCCTGCGCCAGATGATCTTGATCACGGGTAGCCTGATTAATGGCTTCCATTAGGTCCTCTTTATTATCCGCAGTGCAATTCCTCAATGTCTCCAGGGCATCCTCGTCTTCCTCGTCGGCAAATGGTATGGGTTCGAAGGTCTCCAAAATGGTATTTTCCACATTGCATGTGAATTTCTCATTCTTTACCACATAATCCTCCACTTTCATATGATTGTCGAAGCGTACAACTTTGCTAACACCGGGCTTATACCGATCCCTCTGTTGTTTCACTAGCTCCTCCTCGGTCTGTGATTCCTCGGTTAGTTGCTTCAGTTTCAGGGATTCGTGAAACAATCGCCTGGCCTTATCTGAACAAGAGTCTCCACTTCCTCCTGTTATTCCAATGCAGGTGGTCGGTCTTGGGGCAATTTCCAAGCCATAACCAAATGAAATGGATTTATCCCTAATACTGGGCGATGATGGATCACCGCACATTTGATTCACTTTATCCCCAGGCTTGCGTTCATGCCATGAGGGAATCATCACCAGATCCGAGTGCTTTAAACTAAGAAACTCATCACCACAGATTGTGTTGCGTCGCTGTAACAAAGCTCTTGGTTTGGGATAATAAAGACGTATTTCCCTTGACACAGAACCCTTTGGATCTGTGGGTGTGGGTATATCACTGCAACTAGAACTGGAATCCGAGTCGGAACAGTGAGCAGCAACAGAAGCAGCACTTGTTGCCTCCACTTTGCTCTGATCTTTTTCTTCCGTTTGTTTTAGTAGCGTTTTACTTTCGGATACATTGTCTCCGCCAGGTCCACTTGCCACGCCTCTTACGCCTACATCAGTTCCTGTATGTATTGTGTTTGCTTTTTCCGTATCCAGCGTGAGAAATGCATTCCTGGGACTGGGCAACTGTTGATCAGCCCAACGACTGGCCATATTTCGTTTCTTACTGGGCAATCTAAATGGCTGTATATAGATTTGGCCAAACATTTTCGTATGTTTGGGTCTCTTTTTCACAGTCAGATGTGTATCCGATTGCAGAGCTTCCCTTAGGTACTCCAATACCGTCTTGTGTTGCCATCCCACAACAGTTTGATAATTAATTTGAACAATTTCATCACCATCTTCGATTTTACCCGAATTATGTGCTGGTGAATTGTATTTAGTATCGGTGACTCTATGGATGCCATTATAGCTGGATTCTATATTGAAGCCCAAATCCGATTCACGTTTCTTTAGAGTTACCAACTTAAGTGAGGCTGGCTGCAGCACCATGGGATCGGAAATATCTTGTATGATAAAATTAGCTAATCTCTCTAGGCGTTCGGCAAGGGCTTTTATCTGGGCAACTGGGCGTTCAGCGAAACGATCTCTATGCGCTATGGTGGCCAATTCAAGGCCACATCTTAGTACATTTCCGCAATATTCTCTATACATATCCTGCTTGCGAAATGGTGACCTTTCCAGGCTTCCTATCAAAGGTTTCAATGTCGCAATAGTACGGGTTATGTCATGCAGTGTCCTGGTATCGATCTTTGTGCTATCCGCATGATCTTTGGCCAATTCACGATGCAAATTTCGAGCTGCTGTTCCCACATGCAAGGCCATAAACTGGAGATTATCATTTTTCAAATTATAATGCTGAGGGAAACAAGAAAATTATTTTAATTCAAGCATTCAGTTTCGTTTTCGTCGTAAATTGTTAATGACTACTTACAAAATTTCGCAAATTCTCCACTGCTTCGAGGACAATCTCCTGATGGCCTATCCTTAGCATTTTCAAATTTTCCAATTCATAGGGACGTATATTGAGCAAGGCTCGTCCACCAATTTCATTTTTGGAAAATTCATATAAATAGCTTTTCATGGACTCGTCCAGACCTGTAAAGGGGACAAAGAGAAGCGGAAATGATATGAAAGTCGTCTTCGTTGTTGTTGTGGTTGTTGTTGTCTTGGGCAGTGGCTCCTCTCTAGATGCACCTTGACCTGCTATAAAACGCTAACAAATTCTGCGTTGTTTAATGTACCTTTTATCCAGTCTGTCACATGATCAGGAGTCCACTCCGTTACACTTATATAAGCCATTCGGAACGCTTAGAATTGCTACACCATTTTCTTAATAATTTAAAAGAAATAAATAAACAATTGATTAAAAGAATTGTTGCGTCCTCCTTCTGCTTCTCTTTCTCCTTCTCTCCTTTGTTGCCAGTGTGTCCACTCAGAAGACGGCCACACCAAAACTGGAAACTATCGATATTATTCATCACTTCGATTTTGGCTGTTTTTTGTAAACAGCTAAAAATAGCCGTAGCTGTGTTTGGCAAAAGCAACAGCACTTGCCGCCTCACGTTTTTTGTTTTGTCTTGATTTTTCCTAAAAATGGCTTTTGTTGCACTTAGCGAAGCGGAAAAGACATTTATTCTACATGGGGTAGAGGTAAATTAACTTAAGCTGTATGAATTAAATATACTACTTATCATTTAAATTAATTGCCAGGAGAATTATCGATGTGATGGTCGCTCTCGAAAAGATTATCGTCCCATGGAGCTGGAGACTGGTCTAGTTAGCAATGCCAGCGGTTCGGCACGTTTACGTTTGGCCAATACAGATATTTTGGTGGGCGTTAAGACAGAGATTGATGTTCCCGATCCCTTAACTCCGGAATTTGGCAAACTGGAATTCTTTGTTGATTGGTTAGTAGCAATAAAGATTTCTGGATTATTTATTCATTATGGATTTCTTTCCCGTTTTAGTTCAGCGAATGCCACACCAGAATTTGAGGGACGCGGAGGTTCTGACTTGGCCCAGGAGTTGATATTAGCCTTACAGAATGCCTATGAATCGCCCTTATCCTTCGATTATCGGACTCTCTGCCTCATACCTGGTCAGCAGTGCTGGAAACTCTACATCGATATATTGGTATGTGTTTTAGGAAATGCCACACAGTAGTCCTTTCATAATTCATTCTTTGGCTTTCAGATATTGGAGTGCGGTGGCAATCTGCATGATGCTGTGTCCTTGGCGGCTAAGGCCGCCTTATACAACACCAAATTACCCAGAGTCACTGCTTCCCTGCTAGATGCAGGCATCACCGATCTCATTATATCCGATAATCCATATGATTGTACTAGATTGGAAATAGGCACCGTGCCCATATTGGTTACAGTTTGCAAGATTGGTGACTATTGTCTGGTTGATCCTTCAGCGGAGGAGGAAGTTTGCAGCACAGTTAGCATGGTGGTAGCCATATCCATGAAAAACAAAGAGGGTAAGCCACGAAAGTGGAATACTCTGAATTGAAAGTCATTTGCACTTCTTTTTACAGCATATCTCTCTGGTTCTCATATGACTGGAGGTGGTTCAATGCATCGGGATACTATGCTAAATTCCCTAAATCTGGGCCTGTCCATTGGTGAGCATCTGAATACACATCTCATTAAAATGCTTAAGCAGGAGGAAGAGCGTGTGGGTCCCAAGCGACCAAAAACTGTTGGTTTTCTTAAATGAAACACAAGCCGCGTTTTGTGTGGTATGAAAATTTGTATTTTGTTAATAAATTTTCATTTAATTTGGTTTTTTTTTAAGCTTAAACCCTAGTAGAATTTAATTATCAATCAACAGCTAACTAATTGCGTTTCTTATTAGTTTGTTTATTAGCAGTTACTGGTTTCTTACTTTCCTTGGGTTCCGGCTGTTTCCCTGTTAGAAATGAGGTCAGCATATCACTAATCTCAGGCAAATCGTTGGTCATTTTTGGAAATTGCATATTTTCGATTTCTTTTTTAGTTTCTGGATCATTGATCATTTTGGGCAGCACTAGCATGAGTAACAAAGGCAAAACCATCATCAGCACCATAGGGCTGAATAGGAAGTCGGTGATCTGAAAAGCATGCAGGATGTCAAATGAGTTCCTTAATCGATTGTATCAGTGAATGTTTTTTACCTTCCATTGCTCACGTGTTTGGAAGTATTTGAAGCGCATCAATGGCTTCATCCTGAGTGGATATGGCACTTGAATTACTTGAGCTGGTTGAACAAAGTTCACTTTGCGAGCGCGAAATTTGCCCTTTGGTGTAATCTCTACCCGAACCTTTTGGACACAAAAAAGATAAACCATTTAAGTCTTGCCGATAGTTTAAGTTTATAATAAAGTACTCACGGGCTCATAGAACACATCTGGATGTTGAATCTCTAGCACATAGCTACCGGAAGGCACTCCACTGATAATGAATTGACCATCTTCGCGCACATAGCCTCTGTATTCGCCATCATTTATAGTTATGGATAAATCCACTTGCCATTTGTTACCCCCAGACGAGAGTGCAGGCACTACTCCTTGATTAGGAGCAATTGGACCGCAGCTGCAAAAAAGAAGTTTATCATTAATGAAGCAATTTCTCTGCTAAGTTTATTTTCAATCATCGTAGTAGACCGAAATAAGGTCAGCATTTTGAACACGTAGGCCTTGTTTTGGCTATTCGTTTCGTCTCAAAGGTTCATCCTTAACTCACCAGTTTTCTGGGGTAACCACACGTCCTTCGATCGTATACAGACCGGACACTTCGTCCACTAAATCGTCTTGCCCAATAGCATATCCGATTAACCCCACTACTAGCAGTATTTTTAACCACATTTTCTATGTTTTTTAAAGCTATAATCTGAATATAATTAATTTTAATTTATTTTTTTTTCTTGTGAAAAAATCACCTGTCAATTGGTAGTAGTGATGCTCGCTTGACCGATTACATGCAGTTCATGAGCAGTTATCGATAGACCGATAGTTAACGTACATTCTGCGTAACTTATCGATAATGTTATGTTATTTTAAATTTAAAAATTGTTCTTCGTCCTGGGATATGTATATGTAGGTAGACATTTATTTATTATATTTGTCTACTTCTCAATACATTCGAAATAAATTTTACCTCAAAATTCTGTAAATTTTTAAGAAAATGATGCATATGCATTTTTTTCGTCAAGTAGTTTTACGCTATTCACCTGCCACCGGTTTATTTTGTTTAAACATTAAATGAGAATTAAAAAATGAAATAAAACCTAAATTTTTTGAAAAGTAACGGATTTTTGTTAGTAACTTTAGCAAAATAAAGAATGTTAAATTAAAATTATCATAATTTAACTTAAAGTTTGTACATGTATGAGTTTTAACTTTTAGTATTGTTATTTGTATTATATTTTTTAAGCTTTCGCAGTCCTTATTGCTAGTTTTATACATTTTGAAGCATACGCATTGCATATTCTTAATGCAATTTTATTATGTCAAGGTCCTAAAATGATATTCATTCTGCCATGTCACAAGCCATTTTTGGTCTGCAAGGCCTTTTTCAATGTAGATTGGATTCATAGATAGATAGATTCTTGATAAAGTTTAAGTATCAATAATTTCTCGTTAAATTTCTTTGAATATATAATAGGTACATACAATTTTATGGTTTGCCAATTTGTTGAAATCAATTTTGTTTCGGTGTTGTTTTTGTTTTTTTGCCGGCGCTATCTCTGTTTTCATTTGTTGTTATTGTTTTCGATATTTTTCCCCTCTAATTAAAATAGTTTTTTGCATTTTCGGTACCGTACCGCTTGGTATTTGGTTACCGGCTTTATTTCGTTTTTGCCTTTTTCTATTGTTTTTCTGAATTTTTTTTTTTGTTTATCTAATATGCATTTATTTTGCCTGGCTTTTTATATTATTTATGGCATTTTGCTTATAATTGATTTCAAATTTGCAAAAACCAAAAGTAACAACAACCGAAAGGCATCAAAAAGAACAGGTGAAACGGAAATTGCCATCAATATATGTATACTATATAAACATATTGACTTTGACTGGAAATGATTAATGGGCCATTTTGTTGGCGTCTAGCTTTTGTTTTAAGTACGTTTTTTGGTTGCTTTTTGTATTTTGGCAAATCTTTTCTTTTATTTCTTTTTTTTTATTATTTTATGGGGTAAGTCAGTTATTCAGGAATAGGCAGGAGGGAAAAAGTGGCATGACCCTGAAAATCGGTTTGATTTGGTTTTCCTTTTGCTTTACTTTCTTTTTGTTTTAGTGTGTGTGTGTGTGTGTGTGTGTGTGTGTGGTTTTTATGCCATTTTTGTTTTTGTTGTGTGTATGTACCGTTACTTTTTTGATTGCCATCGCTCACGTCAGCTTTTATAGAAGAACTTTGCATGTCTTTGATGAATTTGAAATTGTCACAAATGTGAAAGTTTTTCACTTGCTCAGAGAGTAGACAGAACACTAAACAAGAGAGAGAGAGAGTGTGAGAGAAGCAGAAGGAATTTGCATCTAACGTTATTTGTTTTTGTTGTTGTTGCTGTTGCTGACATTGAGCGACTTGTACGCACTTCTCCACTTCTCCCACTCACTCATTCACCAAGTCATAGTCATTCATAGTCGATCTCTCTCTCTGTATGGAAAATAACGGATTACTCGAACATACATAAACATTTCAAAAGTGCAAAAAGGAAAACACAAAAGTTTTGGCAAGTTCATTGAGTTTGTTGCACGTGTCGTCGGGGGTGGCATACAGGCGTGGATCTATTATGGCAAAGGGTTGCCCTACTGATAGTAATTTTAATAGCTCGAAGAAAAGAACAGGACCAAACACAATTTAGGGTTATGGTCACGAAATGGGCTAGAATGAGCGTCGAATCAATTTAAAGTATACAATTCCACACACACTTCAATGAGGAATGTATTCAAATAGTTTATCTAACTTAATAAATTTTATGAATCATCATTCTATAAAATGAGCAGAAAAAAATGTTCAGAAAGTAGAAAGGAATACATATTAAAAGATTAGTATTGGGGGGAAATATTTTAGACATAGACTTGGGTGAGCAAAAGCTCTTTAAAGACTGCATTTTACATGTCAAAAAGATAGGACTCTGTTTTATTGTTGCGCCTTGAAGTATGCAACGGACAGTCGAAGAGCTTACCTTATTATTTTTTTACTTTTACTATTTCTCTTTTTGTTTTTGTCTATACATTTTATTATAATAAAAATAGGGGTTAAATTTAACCCACTTTACATCTCTAGACTTACAATTAGACTCAGACAATCAGTCTGCCATGACTTAAAAATATATAAGAAAAAAAAGGAATGATCTTATTTTTAGTGTTACAAATGCAAAAGTTGCACTTACATAACTTTAATAAAATAGAACAATCTAAAAGCAGATCGATAAATCAGAAATTTTAAAGGCTTGAGATTGAGAGTTTCTTAGTTGTATCTTAAGGTTTTCGATGCCTCCTTTTATTGGCCAAAAACCGTGCCTGCTGTCACCGGAAATGGAACAAACAAACTGGAGCTGAGAGCATAACTTGGACTTGGCAACGCGCTTGCCGCTCCTTAGGACATGTTGTTATTGCTGTTGTTGGATAACATAACGAACCACCGAGACTTGGAGCACGAGTAACAACAAACTCTTTTTTCTCATGTTTTTTGGGCTTGCTTGCACCTTCCATTCACAAAACGCAATCAAAAGCGTCCTAGCGTCAGTCAGTGCTCGTTTAGATGGCAAACAAAAAGGACGTGGAAGCCCACACCTAGAGTCACCTTTTGGAAGTACTGCACTCTTGTTTTGCGACAACAATTTGATATTTTAGTGAAAGTCAAGTGGAAAGAGAGAATTAACTTTCGTGACTTTAGCCGGTTGTGTTTGTGCTTCTCTCTCCTTTTGGTTTGGTTTTCTGCTTTCTGGTTGCTGTTGTTGTTGTTTTTTTTTGTTGACAAAGTTATTGCCTTCTTGGCTTAATGACTTCGTAATTGATTTGCATTCTCGAATGTGGCAATTGATTGGCAATTGAAACGTAAGCCCAAATAACCATTTGTTTGAGTTTGAGTTAGTTTAGTTTTGTGTTAGTCATCGACACCTGGGCGACCACCACCAAAAGCGTAACCAAAGACAACCATGTCGCTGTCTGTGGCCAGCCGTCGTCGGTTTCAGACCAACGCCTCTTCAGCGCATACAGCTGCCGGAACTTCAACATCATCATCAGGGTCAAGTGTCCCCCTTGGAGCCGGGGCCAGGCTGTTGCAATCGGTACGCAAACAGCATTCCTTTATTGAACCGGCCAGCAAATATACGGCTCAGCAGCGTGGTTATCTCTCGCGTGGTCTCTCCGTGGGCAGGTCCATAGAGAATATACGCCAGAAACTTTATCATCATCCCTCGAGCCTGAGTCGTCAATCTACTCTAAGTTGCAATCAGGGAACACCAAAGTTTTCACCAAGCATCACATCGACACGTTTGCGGGATAAGAATCTGGCCAATTGGTCATCCACATCATCTTTACTGAATCACGAAAGTGGCGAGCTAAAAGAAAAGGACAGCGAAGTGTCTAAAAGGTAAGCAAAGAGATAAAGGAGAAAAAATGGGGAATTAAAGAAAAAACTCCTCGTGGAAAGAAATTTTCTATGATTAATTTTTAAAAGTTTTCAATTTCTCAGAGCATTGAAACTGAATACGTAAACGATTACTGTCTCTTAACTTGAGTCACATCTTGGATTGGAATAATCTAAGGTCTTTTTTTAACATTTTAATAGTATTTCTGCATCCAATGCGCAATCCAGTATAGAAGTTCGAATCTCGGATTAATTGAAAGTTCATCCCAAATTCCGAATTGATCGATAGATTGGAACTTTAGATTTCATAGATACCGTATGGAAAAGACAATTTTCAAGCAAATTGCGTTTAGAGGTTAATCAAGTTAGACTACAATAACAAGGGACTAGACTACGAGCTCCTTTTAAATCTTAAACATTGTTCGAAACAGCAGGTAAAGGAAGAAGTAAAGCATTAACGATATTTTAAGTGACTTTCATCCCATATCTTTTAAAATTAAAAGAAACAACCATTTATAAAATTTTCTCAAAATCTTAATTTAGTAAGTTTACCTTAAAAATAATGAATTTTGAGTTTTATTTTAGTTCCGCCTACTCCTTCTGTTTATGAAAGTATATCTTATTTGAGTTTTTGTTAAAAATTGACAAAAATAACGTATAGGCACAGTGTGCTTGTTCAACTAACATAATACGGACAAACATTAATTTAATTAAAATATAAAAAAAGTTACAAACAAAAATCATATTAAAACCACTTTAACTGTGGTAAAGAAAAATATCGATACTAAATTTTTGATAAATGAAACTATTTTGTATCTTTAATTGTAGTTAGGATACCCAGTTGTTGGTACTAAAAAACAAATTCTCAAAATGTTTCATTCAATGCAATTAAGATTAACTTGAAACGAGTAGAAATTTACTTTGGCTTTGGTTATTTTTAGTGCTCAACCTTCCATAAATTTCCTTCAATAAGTTTTGTTTTCCAAATAAGTTTTGTATTTTACAAGATTTTTCTAGATTACGAGAAATTTTTCGATATTTCAAGTAGACTTTTCGATCGATGGTTTCTATGGCAGCTATATGCTTTAGTGGTCCCGTTCAACGAATTATCAATTTTTATCTCAGTCTAATACCAAGTTTAATTAGAGTAACTTGTAATTGAGGTTAATACGCACAGACGAATCGACGGGCATGACCATATCAACTCCAATTCTCAAGAATATATTTCCATTATGTGTTCGAAAACATCTTCTGTGTTACAAACATTTGACTAAAATTCTTATTCCCTCTATAAGTGTATAAAAAGTTTTGAATCTAATGTAATAATCACATGAGAATTTTGTGCTTTTAATTTTCAATGATTAAGAATTCATTTCTTTGGTCGTTTTTAATATTCTCGTATTTGGAATGTAAATATTAATATCTAATCCTATTCTCAATTGATTGGAATCAAAATAGTGAACCGATTTTGTTTTCGCTTAGGTTTATCTATTATTAGGTTTAGGTTTATTTTAATATTAATGCAGATGGGACTTAACCTTATCCCCAGAATTCGCTCTAAAGTATATAATATTTCAATTTCCATTCCCAAAACATATCGATCTGTTGAGTTATTTGCCGCTTTCCGAATAAAAGTGAAAGTACATTTTCAACCCTCAACAGTTTATCCCGCTTCAAGTGCTGATAACATTTGTATTTAGACAATTTCTCCACAAAAGCCTAAACAAAAATCAATCTTTTTTTTTTTTTGTTTGACCTTGGCATGTTTGGGGCATGTCTCTCCCCATATATATACATGCTAAATATTCCCCTAGCTATATCATCATATGTGTATATTTTTGTAAATGTATGCGTATTAGATTTGCATATGAGGTTTCCTTTCATTCCATTGCAAATAAACGAGTCTGTTATAAACGAGCTCCACTTTTGCCTTTATAATAATAATAAAAATAATAAAATAAATATCTATCTACATACCACATAGACATACCACTTAGAGAGTGGCAATCCGTACCCATTCCCAATCCCATCTGCCCCATCTTCTTTCTTATAGCCTGGTCTATAAATATATGCCGAAAATGACACTTTCGATATGCTCATGCAATTTGGCTCACAAGGCTTCACACCAAATAGAACCCAAAAATCAACGTCAAAGTTTTCTATGCTCCATCATAAACATCTACATACATACATACATATGAATGTGTATATAGGAGAGCATAGCATGGCGGAGGAGTGGGGTTTTTCATGATTAGGGCCAACTAACACCCACTAGACATGCGGCACACTTAAGTCGATCATACGGAAAGGTGGTGTAGGTAGGTACTGAAAATGCTAAAAATGTATAGTGCTGACAAGATACACAATACAAATAGGAGTCGAGTCGAAACGGAAGAGGTTCATTGAACTTAGTAGAAGATACGCGATTGTAAGCCATACGAAGTACTTGCGGAAAAAACACTACGAGTTTTGTGATTCTTTCTCTCCTTTTTTCTGTTTTTTTTTTTTTTTTTGGGTGCAGCGCAAATTGTAAATGTAATTGACATGGTTTCATTTTTCACAATTCACACACAGAGACAGGTGCAGGCTGGCTGCCTGGCTGACTGTCTGGATGGGTTTCTGGCTGGGTTCTTGGCTGCACCGCCTTCGCATTTGCACGAATTAATTTCTATTTCTATTTTCATTTCCATTACGATTCTGATTCTATTTTTCCGATTTGCATGTTGAGGTAAAAGGCAATTTGGTTTTGCTTACTGAAATCGAGCCCATATACATAAATTGCAAAAAAAACTAATGCCAAAATAATTTGATTTAAATTTGGACCAGGTCAGGTCAGGTTGGCTTCGCTTGGCTTGGATTGTGCTGGGTTGGGTTGGGTCAGACTTTCTTTCCATTTGACTTTGCTAATTTCTAAATTTCATTTTCATTTGCAATTTTCATCTAGCTCAACGGATAGCAAAACGGATGGCAGCAAGGCGGACAAGAATCGCATCAATTTGAACATTGTGTTGGCCCAAACCATAAGAGCGACCACTGAACACGATATTGATAGTGCCACCGAGAGTGAAACGCCCAAGCACAAGGACGTGGAGTCATCTGTGGCATCAACGATTGCCCATCCAACGCCATTGAGTGTATCGCCAAACGCTTTGACTGTTCAACGGCGTCCGCCTTTGGTTCGTGCTATGTCAGCTCCAGTGCGTGGACTGGATGATAAAATTGCGGCCAATAAGCGTAATCAACAGAAGTTGCGGCGACGTAAGATTTTCACACGGACAGCCTCCTCGGTGACTGCAGGTGGAGGAGGTGGCGGTGGCGGAGGGGGAGCCTGTGATGGCTCTAGCTCTCTTTTAGTTGACTCCAGCGGAGGTGGGACCAAGAAGGCTTTGAATCGTGCTCGCAGTGTTGTTGTGGCACCCGAAATTATCACTTTGGTATCCCTTCTCAGTTCCGAGGGCAGTGATTCGGAACGTGAGGACAATTCAACGGCATCGACGCCTTCGGGAGCAGTAGATAAGCAATCACATGTTCCAGGTTCTGCAGGAACACAACGAAGTCCACAGCGTCGTGCACCACTTCTAAGGAAAACGGGCAAATCGGGTAAGTGAAAGTTACCAACAAAGATTTATCAAACATGCAAACTATGGATAAAAAGTCGATTATATATTCACTATCAATTTATGATATGATATTACGATAAAAATGCTAAGGTTAGGTTCAGCCGGTGGAATTCTATTTGAGGTCTCACACAGATTGTGAATAATATCTAGCGGGGTCTTATATCTGTAAGGATATAAGCGTTGGTGGATTATTCGTTTGGCCACATCCTAAAGTAAGTTCAATAGATAGGCTCTCAGTTACCTATGCCTCATCGCTGGTTGGAGGTCCACAAGAGTTTCCGGAATATCCGTTTCCTTACCTTTATCTGGTTTAGTAAGTTTAGTTTGGTCGCGTGATTAGCTGTTAGTCAGTGCTCTATGGGCATGTTTCTAAGCATCCTGCGATCCCAGCGGTTTAGACTCATTATTTTACAAATAGACATACGGCCGGTGGTAAACGTTTTCCAAAGCATTTTGATTGTGGAATTTGCCACCCACAAGAGTATAAATACCATCTATAGCCGTCTCTATAAGCACCTAGACCTCGGAGACTATAAAAGTTAGAACCCCCAGATTTGGTATATTAAATTGAATGTTTATTAGCCCTTCTAGATAAAAAAATAACAGATTTTCCAATACAAAGTATCATATTTACATACGTTCAGAATTATATGTATATTAAGTTTATGGGATTGGAAACACTTTCTTTGCTTGTTTTATATATTATGGCTTCTTCTTTAGTTGACAGTTCGATAATACCGAAGGTGACAAAACCTCCTGAACTTCTAAACATTTTGAATCCGTCTTTGTATAAAACTCTTTAATTCAAACTTACTTTAAACTCATTACTTAAAACGCGCCAAGATTTTTTAAATTCAATGGCAGCTTTTTAATGCGTTTTTGGTCCAACTGAGTTAACAGTTTTCGTTTTGTCCATCAATTGCTGTTAATAAACCCATAGATATTTTGGAAATACCTAGGTTTTCAATTTTCTATAGGAGCGATCTTTCCGACTTGGTAAACTATGGAATTAGTATTTGAAACAAACACATATAACAAAGTCATTTCATTAGATCTAATTCTAAGTATATCGGCAAAATATGCAAAACGTTTTATCACTTTGTTGGGATCGAATAGTATATAAAAATTTGAAAGGCTAAAACAAATTTAAGCTACCCAGACCCTCTGGTTATAATGAACATTATTTAAGATTTAAACAATTTACCCATTTAATGTTTGTATCCCATTGGAGAGACTGAAAAAAACTATAAACGATACTATTCAGATGGGTATGAAATGAACAATATAATATTTGATGGATTTAATTTTTATTTTGTTAATAAGAAAAGGATTTGTGTTACATTGAAACCTTCTAAAAAAAAAGAGCAGAATTATAAAATTTATATTGGATTATAATAGTGATATTTGTTTGGTCGAATAAGCATTTGGACGGATTTCAGAGGAGCGCATCCCCAGCTCATGTCTGCACAAAAGCCACTTGCATTTGCATATTTTCCATTAAGTGAGCTAATAACGATACATAAAAAAATGTGTCGATTTTAAAAACCTTCTAAATGAAATGGATACTCACGCCAGGCTACAATGATTGTGCCACCAGGGACCTCCTTGGGTCTTAGCGCAATTATAAGAAACTCCATCATTATCGTTATCAACTGTCGAAAATCGTTGATTTAAATTGTAGTGCAGTTGATTCATAGCTGATCCTCTAAAATATCCCATTGATTCCAACTTGTATTTGGATTCCTCATTACCAATTCTAAAATTATCATAACTAACAAATAGGATACTTTCATTATAAAATCCTAGTTGCACGTACAGTTCATGGGACTGGGTATTAGTAATGCTATGCAAATTATCGAGCCCGATGAAGAATTCTCCAGTCAGGTTACCGAAACCCTTACGATAATCGGCCCAATTTCTTAGAAAGTCTACGCTACCGTCAAATCGTTTATGAATCACTAACCAGCCACCACCTTTTATATCTGCCTCACAGAGAGCAGGAATTATATCAAATTCGGCAATTTCAAAATTTTAAATTCCCGATGAGAGGCCTTTGCAACTTGTTTTTGGTAATTTTTCCTTGCACTCGCCCAAATTTTGCTCAGTTTTGTTTAGTTGTTCAGAATATAAGTTGTTCGAATCGATCAATTCACCATGAGAAAAGTCTAACTTTAACTTTAAAGATAAAACTTCGGTATTTAATTTTTCGATTTCGTTGCTATAGTTCCTCTCTTTAGTCTGATATTCTTCTAACTGCTTCTTTTTTGACTCAATGTCTTTCACTGCTTCGTCTAGATTAGCTTTTAGGTTCTCAATTTCTATTTTTAAATTCGCTTCTATCTGAACTTGTTTTTGTTTAGCCGTCTCTTCGTTATCTGCCAAGATTTTTTCAAATTTAATTCTTAAATTTTTTTGTTCAAATGAACTTTCTTCTATCTGTTTTGCTGCATCACTTTTAAAATTTTTCCAATTTTCTTTCAATTGTTTAATTTCCCCATTCAAGTTATCTATTTTTTGTTCTACAATTATGCTCCGTAAGTCTTCAACAGCTTTAGTTAGATGACCCTTATCACCCTGTGAAAGATTTTGCTCGAGTCTGTTGATCTGTTCCTTTAACTCGAGTATATATGTTATTGCTAAGCTGCAATCCTATATGTAAATGGATTTATTAATCAAATTTATTATCAGTTTTCGCTATTCACTTTTACACTCACGCCATAATCGACCAATGTTGAAGGAGATGTTGAAGAGGGTGTTGAAGTTCCTTGTTGGAATCTGACAAGAATCAGGAAGCCAAAAAGTGGAAGAAAACATTGTAGTTTCATTTTAGAAGATATTCCAAAATATTCCAAATTTTACGATTAATATTTAAGTTGACTTCGCTTTAGACATGCGTCTGAGACAATTCCTCAGAGAGCAATGGTTTAAATCTCAAAACATTGAATTATTTTTTGCCAGAGTCTGCTCTTGGCATGTGTCGTGATAAGAATTCATTGTTATCTGTATTTAATACAACATTTTAAGTGAAATATGTGTTTTAATTCACAAAAATATATTCATTTGTTTGTTATCTTGGAAATAAATTTACCTCCATTTATATTTCTCACTTATAGGAAACAAATGCTACTCTTATAAATTGTATTTCTCTCTAAACTTTCCTCATGTATTTTATATGAAAGTTAAATTTATCATAATCATTTCACTCGGTGCATGGTATACCAAAGTCTGCACCTTACTTTACGTATTATTAAATACACTTCAGTACATCATAAAAAACAATATATTAAACAAAGTTTAATAACATAATAACCAATTAAACCTTTAAATCATTTTGTTTTCAAAATTAAATCAAAAGCATTAGCTTAGTTGGAATAGACAGCTTCAGAATTGAAAATTTTCATGGAATGATAACATTGTTATAGTCGAAAAGAAAGACATGACTAAACTCGATGGTTTCACCCTAATTCAGGTCTTGCAAATCGGTTTTTAAGTTATTACGATAGTTTTATACAACTTTTTTTATGGAAGTTTTTCATCAAAGTTGTTTTCTTTTTTCAAAGGGCCTTTTTTATTTGCTTCTAGCTTCTAAAATATTTATTTCTTTTACAAACTTCCTTCAATTAAATTTCTTAAAATTGAACAGACTATAAATCTTGGAAAGCCGCTATATTTTGTTTGAGGGGTTTAAGCCATTTTTTTCTCGCATTTTATTCAAAGCTTGTTCATAATATGAGATTTTATTTTGCTTAATAGCAGCAGAAGAGACACCAGACCTTTCTTCATAATTCGATTCATAATATAACAATTTTATCATATTTAATTTATTTAGTTATGGAAACAATGTACAACTAACATCATTTGTTTGGTTTTATGAAAAATATGTGTACTACATACATGTAGAATCAAAAAAGAAATATCGACTGTTTATCCATAGTGCATTAGATTTAAGTAGATAGATAGGATAGATATGTTTTCCAAAGTTTTTTGAGGGCTTTAGAAAGTTATAGGACCATTGATCTATGATAAACTAAACTAAAGCTGTTTGGCAGTCTCGTTTCAAGATAGCTATCCGCCCACCTTTCAACTGGCCTCCAAGGAGTATTCGCATATGATAAGACGTGGTTCGATAGCACCATTGGCTGCCCGAATACGATCGAATAGGCCACCAACGGCTCCACCTGTATCCATTTTTCTGAGCAACGAATCGACCAACTCTTCAAAGACATTGGAGGGGAATCAAACGGACCAACAGCAGCAGCAGCAGCAGCCGACGGTGAAGCCATCAACGCTTTCTTCCGATGAGGCCAAGAAGGAGAATAACAATAATGCAGCCAATTGCAATGTGCAGCAGCAGGATAATCAGCAGGATTACAATTATCCTTTGTATGTGCGCAGTGTTAAGGAGCGTGAATGCTGGAAACTTTTCCAAAAGATGTGCGCCAAAGGTGTGACTGTTAGCTCCTTTGACACAGTTCTGCGTGGCATGCTGACACCCACAGAGTTCCGTCACTTTCAGAAACAACGCGAACACGAAGAGGCCAAGGCCCAGAAGGAAGCGGAAGCTGAGGCCGAGGCCGCCGCCTTGGCCGAGGGCATGGACAAGGAGCTTCGCAAAGGAGGCGCCACGGCCATTGAACGGCTATCCGAGTCTCTGTTACAGAGCAAGTGAGGCAGCATCCATTGATATGACATAAACCATTTGGGAGATAGAGATTTTCGAGAATTCGGACCATATATCTGCATTTGTCCCCTTCTGAACGGACTTAGTAGTAGTCACTTGTGGCACTTGTTAAATCGCATTGCACCCCCAAGCAACCCAGAATCAACTCAACGTCCATTTTTATAGTAGTCGACAATTGTAGCCAGTACCAGTACCCAATAATACCCAATGTATCCTCAAAGAAATACCCTTTTACCCTTTCCCAACAACTCAAGCTTATGGACGTTGTGCAGGCCAAGTAGTTGAGATATACAATAAAGTACCAGACACCAAACTACAAATTCAAAACTTTGTTTATTAATGTTATTTATTCAATAATTGTACATAAAAAGCAACAATATGTAAGTTTCATCTTCATGTTAGAATGGTAAAGTAAAGGAATTAATTCACTTGGTAAGGAGTTCAAATTACCCCCTAAAAAAAGATTTGGAGATTGTCGAAGATCTTTACGTCAAAGTTAGCAAGTTAGCATAAATCAGATATTTTAAAAATTGCTTTTATAAGCAATTTCTTAAGCATTCATTATCAAAAAAAATTATAATAAATTATATATGAATTATAATGCAATTTCGAGGGTAACTTAGAGAGATAGGGATGATAAAATAAATTAACCTTTAGAGTGAGGAAGTAAAAATAATTAAATACTTTTAATATCAAAATATTGCTATTGCTTTTCATATGAATCTGTAAAAGACTTTAAGAAAGAAGTTTTAAAGAAAAGTGATATACGGATTTTGGGTAATTTGAAAGTCAAAACTGGATGTTAGCCGTCTTGAGGTGAACTTGGAAGTTTCGAGGAATGTAACATCTTTCAAGACACAAATTTGTTCATAGGAAAATATTAAAAAATATAACAAAGAATTCATTTTAAGCAAAAGAAGTTGTAGATGCATTCTTTTTGTAAAGGGATGGATGCATTTATATATCGGAAGAAATTATAGTAAAGTAGAAATTATTTTTTAAAGGGAATAGGAAAGTGATTCTAGAATGTTATACGAGTATGGTTTTTATATAAGTGGTCCTAAAATAAGTAAAGTAAATAGGATTATGGAACTATAATTTACAGAAATTGTTTACAAGTTTGGCAAGTTTAACTTAAACTTATAGAATTATTGAACACTTTATACTTTTCTATTTGGAAATTGTTTAGACTTTAAAATTTTATGGCTTTATGTAAATAGAAATCACAAGACCTTATGTTGGAGAAATAATATATTAAACAACATTAAAAGGTCATTACAGAAAGAAAGGAAATTTGTGAAAAAGCAATTAGACATAGATATGAAGATAAGAGAAGTTCAAACAGACAGTTCAATACTCAGTGCCGGACTAGCCATATAGTAGGATTGGCATATCCTACTACATAAAGATTTTCGATAACTGAAAGTTTAAGTCCAGATTCATTTATTTGCCAAAGTACAATTTGAGCACAACTTAGAAAAAATCTTCAAAACTCTTAATCTGTCAATCTGTAAGTTTACGGAATTTTCAACGATTTTTAAAAGTGTTATCCCTCCTTAATGGTTTTAAATTTAGAGTTTAAATTGCAATATTAGTCATGCTAATTTCATGAAGCTCTAATTAAATCAAATCTTCGATAAATTGATTGAATTTCAAATTAAATTTCTTTTAGTCAGTATCAAAACGTCGAAAACTTATAATTTAGTTATATGTTTGCAACATATGGGATATCGCTTGTTAAATACGGAACTGTCAATATTGAAATAAACTCAGAAATTGGCTTGAAAATGTAAACGATAAAGTCGCGTTTTCTACGCTTAGGTGGGTTTTGAAAGCAATTTGTACTGAAATAAATAAACAAAATTGAAACAGAATTACAATATTAGTAGTGGAAATGTTGATGTCCTCGAGCTGACAAATAAAAAATAATATAAATATTTATAAATAATCTACATTCGCTAACAATCTGTTTTTTTTTTTTTTAATGTTGTTACAACTTTAAACGGTTGTTGCGTTTTCTTTCGTATACCATTGTTCCATTTAATTAAACTTCAGTTGAGCAAAGATTTCGAATATTTCTCTTTTGAGGACTACATCAATTAAATCGTTTTATGTATGTATGTTATAAATATAAAATAGAAATTAACTTATGGAATTTACTGGGATCGATCCCGTCGTATGGATGAGGCAAGATAGCAGGCCAAAGCAATGCCTAGAAGCTGAATAAAGGCAATGCCAATGCCCACACCAATCAAGATGACAGCATTTTTATCGATGCGTTTCTTAAGTTCACCCACACAGCCAACTTGATAGTATTTATCCTTGCCCAAGGCTGGCGAGTCTAGACAATGACCCACCGTAGTGTCTATATACTGAGGCTGACAGCAACTCGCCGGCAATGTTTTGTTGGCACTTATCGTACGCCAATCCGCCGGAGTATCGACGCCACAGCACATCAATTTACGCTGAATGTTATCCCAGGCCATGGTATCTTCACTACTGGAACGTTTTATAGACTCCTGCAGTGAATTCTTGACCATCATTTCGAGATCTTTTTTGAATACACTAGCTGCAATGCCCACAGCTAATTCCACAATGAAAATGATGGCCAAAAGTACAGCATACTACATAGTAGAGAAATTTTTAAAGGTTAGTATAAATATTCCATGGAAGGCTGCTAAATCGCACCGTTAGTAGAAGATTGGGTGACTCTTTGATGGCACCGAAACAGCCAAATGATGCTATCAGGAATATTATTAATCCGGTGACTATCAGTACAACGGGTGGGGCCAGGACACGACCTTCCACAAAGTGATTAAATTCACTGACATCAGCAAGGACAATAGCGCCAGCAATCAGTATGCCCAGGCCAGATAGCTGCAGGGTAGAAAACAAAATAGGTAAATATTAAAATTAATTAATAAAACTTGAATTAAGTGCATTAACTTTTCTATATATAAAATGAACTTTTACTTTATCATTTTTCAGACACTTATCTAGACTTGTTTCTTCTGTTTGAATGTTCAAATAGATAGAACTGATTACCTTTTGTATTTCCCTTCTTTGTGTGTATGTGTGTGTGTAGAACTATTAGTAATGTTAACTAATCTATAATACAATTAGCCTAATGGCTAACAATCAAGAGCCAAGTTCTAGTCCTATATATCCTACCTCCTACGCACGTTTTCGCTCTCTCTTTTATTTACATTAACAATTCTAATTTGACTGATAAATATCAAATAGCAATTGCTGGCCAACTACATGCAAGGCTAACTGTGGCTACTATACGGACATTGACCAAGTCAATGGCATTTCCATGTCCATATTCCATATATACATATGTGTGTGTGTGTGTTTGTTTGCTTCGTTGGTCAATGCGAAGGACAGCAATGTCCTTGCACCATTATCAAATCATTTTCATGTGCATGTCTAATATTGTTTTTCTTCTTTTTTTTTTCTAAAGAGACACAAATTGCAGGTTGTTTAGTTTGCAATAAATTGGTATTGCCCTCCCCCTAATTCTGAGTAATTTGCAAATCATGACAAGGTAAGTGATTACTATCTAAAATATAACTAAATTGGTTCTGTAAATGTCATCGAAATGAAGTCCTCTTTGTAAAATATGAACAAATAATTGATTTTTATGGCAAGCTATTAATCTAAAATTTTAATACAGAGTGGCATTAGTTATTATGAATCAGCTAAATAAGAGAGAAACTTTAAGTTCCCTTAAAAATTATAAAGCAGAATTTTCTGGGATAACATTCACGATTTCATTTTTGTTTAAGCTTAACGTCCACTTTATAAATTGTTTAATTAAAAAATCTAAAATAGTTTGTCGGCTGACTTTTGTTTCCATTAGAAGAAGTCTACAATTTAAAAGCCTAAACAAACAGTTCAGAACAAAGTAATTTAAATTTTGAAAAACAAATAAAGTTGCGTCTTGAATTTGAGAGTTGCGAATAACAGGCTTCTCATAACTCAAGAAACGAATCTAAAAGCCGATTTGCGCTGAATAGTTTTGAAATTAATAGTATTCAACTAAAATTGTCTTATATTTCTATTTCGTTTTCAGAAATCCAAACCGCTTGGCACTCTTTTGTTTACCTGAATTACTTCCACTGAAAACTAATTTTAAATTAGTATCGTTTTCTTTAGAGTTAAACTCTATTTTATTCGTTTTTGTTTGCCTACTCGTTTTATTCGTTCATATCATTTTTGTACAAGCATTAAATATATACGACTTTAGAGTTATTGATTTTATGATTTAGGAGTTAAAACTTTTACTAAAAGTTTTTTTAAGAAATACGACTTTGGAGTTATTCTATTTATGATTTAGTACTTACCACATTTTTTTAATTTTTCTACCCCTAAACTATATTGCGAATTTATAAACTATCTATGGTATGAACTTTTTACCTTTAATATTAAAACATAAACAATCAAACTTCAAAACGTTATTTTTTCAATGGTAAGTAGTAAAAATTTTAACCGCAGCGGTTTGAGATATCCTTTGTTTTTAGCAATATTAAATATTCAATACATATTTATTTAACTTTCCCCGTTAACCTTTTTTCAATAACAGACTTTGTTGTATACATAAGTTTATTTTTGAACTTCATATCTAATCTTAATTCATGTTACCAAATTCGGCAACCAAATCAAATTGTTTTTTTTTTTTGTTAACCTATATTTTCCTCTGATATTTTGTCTGTAGCATACTTCTTTGGGTTTTAGTTTAGTATTGTAAAATGTGAGAGTTAGAGTGCGTAAAAATAATAAATTAAGAATAAAAAAACTAAAAAATATTTCAGTTTCATATAGTGTACACTTTTTAAAACTTTACTTTGCATTATTTCTACATAAAGAAGAAAAGGTTTTCTGTTCAGTTTTTTTTTTTTTTTTTGTATTAATTAGGAAATTATAAAAGTTTGTTTTTAATATCATGTAACTTTTGTTTTTGTTCACTAACATTTGTTAATTTAGTCCTTAAATGAGTCTGGTCTGATTTTTCTTTCTTTTTTTTTTAACTTTAACTCACCGCAAAGAGCACATTGAAGGCAAATAGAACATATTTAATCAAACTTGGACCGCAATTACGCATTTTGAGTTTCATTTATTGAATAAAATTTTACTATTAATAGTCTTAACTATATTTAAAGTCGGAATTTGGGTTTAACCGCTTTTCGTTAGGAGCTAGACGAGTCTTGTCCAGTTGAGCTTAGGCGTAGAACTGACCACCAGAACCGAATAATCACAAACTCATAAGAATTGAAACTAATGACGCTTGATGTTGTGGCCATTAATGGTGCCGGGCAACCAAATAGGGAAATACAGTTAGAGGCGACTCAACGGACGGATGGATGGATTGGACTGGAGGGAGCCATGGGGGAAAGTGGGTATGAAAGTAAAAGTGAGTGAAAGTCGTCTTCTGGGTTCCTGAGAATTCAGGCCATAGCGATTAGGCTCTGCTCCAATAGGGTTTTATGCCCATTGTAACCCATTTCGTTGAAAAAAAGAAGAAGAAGAAAAAAACCAACTAAAATTACCAACAACAAGAAATAACAACTTTGTCCAGTAAAAGTTGGTAGACAAGAAACCATGAAGGAAGAGATGAGGTGCGAGTAGAGGGGGCGTGGTAGAAACATGAAGGTGGTTGGGGTTCATTGATTCCCGATTGCATGTAGTTGTTGTAGTTGCTTTGTGGGTCGTCTGGGTCTTACACTCTCTCTGTGTGTGTGTGTGTGCGCGTTCGACAGAAGTCATTGCACTCATTACGTTTACGTACACACTGAAATACAATAGTATAGTAAAGTGAGAGTTTGTTTCCTTTAAAGTTCAACTAGCTACTTAACACTCTTGGACCTACAACACCCGAATATAAATTAATTGCGTGATTTCGTGCCAAAAACGGCGAAAAGTTATAAATGCCTTTTCATAGTCCTACCTCCCACACATATACATACATACATTGTATTTGTGTTAGGTCTGAATATTCGAGACTGTGCAAATAATTAAAGCGCCTAGAAGTATACCGAAAAAAACCCACACACACACACACACCCACACATGCCCACACAATTACAAATAAAACAGTCAGTCTTCATCATCATTCTTAGCTTGGCCTCATTACCTCAGTTGGAAAGAAGCGTAGGAGTTGCCCTCACTGCGCTTAATTCTTTACTTCGTTTTGGTAGGTTTAATGGGTTGATTAGCTTGTGGAATTTGTAACTTGGACTATGTGGTAAATCTGTTCCAAGCAAAACAACTGAAATTGGAAAGATTCGAACTTAGGAATCCTTATTTAACCCCATCATATAGGGCTGTAAAATGAGGGAATTTTGCTCCTTGAAATATGCAAAAAGCTGTCCATTAATTCGCGTTTTAAAACTTATACCTGTGGATAAAATCCTATTTAGAGACAATATTTAACTTTCAAAGAATACAAAAAGTTGAATACAATAAATAATTTTTCAGTCTACTGCCTAATTTAAAGTGCAAAAGGTTTCCCATGTTACAGTCTAAGGATAAGTAATCTATTTTTTTAATATTTTAATAGTTTTGATTTTATTTAAATGTCAGATTCACTCTTCAAATTTTTTTTAGAAGTACCTTGAAATTTTCTTAATTTTTGTAAATTTGTATTATATTTTTTATAAAATCTAAACCGACCTACTAAAGTATAATTATATAGAAAACTGAAATCGAGTATGAAGTTTTTCTACTGTTGTTCACATATCACCAGAAGTCTAATCAATATGTTATTCTAACCAGACGAATATTAAACCATCCATTGAGCATTTAATATAGCCAAAAGCTCTGCTTAAATACACAGAATATTCCATCCTTTGTACAATTTTTCATATCAAATATTGGGAAGATTACAAACTGGATTAATTAACGAACTTAATCAGGCCTCTTCTCATTTCAAAAGCGATTTTATATAAATCTGAAATAAATCTTTACGAAAAGCGATTAGAATATGGATCAAATAGATAAATTTATTTGGAAACGGAAGCGAAAGTACACATCAATTATGATACCAAGAAAATCCTTCGAAATCCAAAACGAGAGCAGACCTCATTAGGTCTTAAAAGTGAAGAACCTGACCAATATTTTCGCTCCTTTGCCTTAAATTTGTATTTATATATTTATTTTTAATTTTTTAATGTTCTTTTGAACTGGCAGTCTTCATTTTGGAGCAAAACAAAGTATGCTGGTTGTCAGTCTAAACGCTATTTCGAGAACTACAAAGTTATCTCATCAGAAGACTTCTCAAACCATAATTAACCACTTAATTATTAAATCTGAATTTAAGATTTATATAAAAAATATTTGAAAATAATAATTGTATTTTATTTCTATGATGGTAATTCCATTCTAAAAATATTGCCTATAATAATGATGGACTCTGGTTGCAAACATTAATTATCCAATAGCTTATATATGGATAAGTTTTAAAATGTTATTCATGTTTTTCGCTTTAAGAGAAGTTTTAACTACACAGGTCTACAAGGTTTTGGGCCCAAGCAGATACAAAACTTCTGATCTGATGGCGGGAAACAGGCCACAGATTTGAATTCAGCGAGCGAAATTACACAAAAAACAAGTTTGCCTACCCGGGTCCAAAATTTTACCAACATTCGTAAACCTTTTTTTAACCAAAAGTAGACTTATTCTAATTATTTGCGCCGGCCTTACAAATGTTATTCAAATTCTTAATAAAATATTAAGATTGATTGATATAATTTAATATATGCTTTAAGTCTAACAGTTTCCATATATTTTAATACCTTTCCCAAAAAATACATATCCCTAATTATAGGATATTTGACAAGTCGTAGTTGTAGGCCAATTTGGCTTTCTCATTTTGGCTTCGATGATGTTAATGTTGCGTGTCGCTAGCTGTTGGAATTTCGTATTATTCTTTTATTTTTTTTTACGTTTTTTTCGCAAAAGAACTTAGACTTTTGCAACTCCTCCTAACACCCTCCAATCTGGGGGATTGAGAGGGGGGGCTGTGTGTGTCGTTTTACTTATCAGTATATAATAATCTAAGCAAATCAAATCAGAAACTGTTGCTTGACCAATACGAATGAGGACAAACCACAGGCATTCATTTGTTAGGTGTAACATTTGTAAATGGAATTGTGCAAAATGTGAAATTTTCAGAAATATTTCCGCAATTTAAATGAAATTCGAGGTTCCAAGACCTAGAATTTCAAGAGAAAAAAAACCATGCAGCGAAAGGAATGAAGGATGATGTAATACATTTCAGCTAATAAATTTTATTTTCGACATAAATTTTTGACAATTGTATAAAATTTGCTTTCAGTTAGTTTTGTGCTTTTTGGATGGAGTATTTGCTGTTATTGTTAATATGAATACTAAGAATGAATACTATTTATAAAATATGCAGAATTCGGCGCCCCCCACATGCCACATGCCAATTGTTTGTCTACATGCCAGGTGCAAGGATTAGGGCCGCCATGAACATCAAAATGGTATATGAGATAGTCAAAGCACCAGCTCCACCTTCTCTACAGGGCCATTCATCAATATCCGAGCTAAAAATAGAGTTTAGTTTACGGATTCGATATTACCATTGATTAAAACTATGTTAAAGTATATATATATATATATAGAAGTATGTTTGTATGTATAGGAAACGAATCACAAATAGAACGGATACGAAGCATATGGATATGGATAACGTAGAAGTGGATAGATAACTTGATGATTAGGCTCATGAGGCACATAGAAGATGGAAGACTGATGTGGTTTTCGTGGTGTAGATGATGAACGTGCAGGTGCGGATGTGATCTTTGATTCTTGTGGTGTGCATAGAGTTGAATATTCTCCCTCTGCTTCAGTACTGTAAGCAAGAGTAGGACAACAACAAAAAATAATACATAAAAAAGTCGGCAAAGGATTTGTTTTAATTATATTAGTTCAATTAGCAGTTTGTCATAACTTACTTTACCGCCTTCATCCCTCTTACTGTCTCTGACTATTGAAGTTTATTTAGGCCCACACAGAAAAAAAAAAATTGTATACATATATATATTAATGACTTTGTAAGTTGTAACCCATAGAATTCTAGTATTTTCCTTTCCATTATTATTATTTTCCTTTTTATTAGAGACACATACGCACACACACACATACACAGAATGGTGGAGGGTAAATAGATAGAGAAGTTTTAGGATTCGAGCATTGAACTTGTTTGTTAATTGTCATAAGGTAAACAGTACACAAAGATAGAGGGGAGAGAAAATGTATGGTTTATGGAAAAAACATTTCATTAGCACAAAAAAATGAGTTAAAAAGTAGAGAGGGTCGAATATATGTAGGTAAGATTCATTTGTGTTGTGTTGATTTGCTTGGCTTTTGATATTTACTTGACACCAATAACTCCGCAGGCTGAAATGAACAGAAAAATATATATATATATTAACAATTTATTTCGAAAATCATTTGTTTGAGGCTACATACCAACTCTTCCGCCTGCATTGCCAGTCTTTTTGGAATCTGTATGATTACCAAGACCCAAATCATCTTCATCTTCATGGACAACCACACCGCGTCCAATAATGGTGTGTTTGCCAGTTAAACTCAACACGGAATCGGTAATAGTCACATCCAAAATGCCAGTGGAGTTCACTGCCACATTACCCAAATCGCCAACATGACGCACTTCATGGTCAGGACCACCATGATCCACCTATGTAAGAGAATCTCTCAATAGTTAAATATCTTTTCACTTTTCAATTATCTCTACCTTTTGTGGATTGTAGTGAGCTCCCATGCTGGTGCAGCCATTGGTCAGATCTCCCTTCTCGTGTATATGGAAACCATGTTTGCCCTCCTTCAGGCCAGTCAATAGAATGCGCACATGAACATTTTGCCCACAATCATTCTGAATGAAGGTTACATTGCCCTTGACTTGACTATTATCCTCTTGCACAGGTCCAATCACATAGGCAATGGCCTCCATTGGGGTAGCACGCTGCAGTTAGCAATAATATAGATTTACATAACATTTCGTTAGGGTTTTTGTTTTGGACTAAACTTACAGTTTGAGCAGCCGCACACATTGAGGCACATAAGGCCAGGGTAATTGCCAAAAGACGCAGCATGTTGTTGTCCAAACTGCAATCAAAAATAATAATATTTATAGATATAATATCTCACACATGTTTGCAATTTTTTCCCAGTTTTTTTTTTTTGTTGCGAGGCAAACAAGTAACAAGAGAGCAGCATGTGACATAGAGACACTCAGAGACCTTTTATCCAATTAAGCATGGAGCGCACTTTCATTTTACCTCCAATCAACACAAATCGTTTACAAACGAAAACTAGAGAGGATTACATATGCATTAAGGTGAATAGAATAAAAAAAACTATCGTTTAAATTTATCTAATTGTAAAACAAAACATCAATCCGCATTGAGATCGTTTCCTAAACATAATTCATTATTAATGCCGAACTATTTTTGAATAAAAAAACGAAAAGGACCAATTTAATTGATAATTAAAATAGAAAAATTATGACGCATATCGTTCAGAGAAAAACTCTTCAGATTACTCATTATAAATCTTTACGTTTTTCTCTATTATTATTATATACGAAATAACAATCTACAATAGTCATAAATGACTTTTATGTTACAATTTTTTTAAACAAAATAATGTATTTAACAAATTGCTTAACATTATTAAAATAATTGAGTCCTATCTTTTCTACCTGATGCATAGAGAACTGGCTACAGAAATAGTAAGTGTATTTTTATTTAATTCGACCAACTTGATAAAAGTATTAAACAAAATATATTAAAAAAATCAATTTTATCAACAAAAATTAAAAAAAAAGCTCTCTGAATAAAATATTTCCAAAAAATCATCTAAGAAGTTTAACTTTTTTATATAGGGAGAATAATTATAATTATAGAATAATTAGACCTAAAAATATATTTGATTAAAGGATCAAAAGGATAAACTTATATAATACAAAATTAACTTTTTTAAATTAACGTTGTTAAAAGACTGATATAAATAAGAAGTTTAACAGAAAACAAACTAAGAAAAAATAAGGACAACTGAAGCTTAATTATCCTTATTGTCTAAAAGATACAAGTCCGATAGATAGGTAAATCACAAAAATGTGACCTATAGACAAGTTTGGTTTAGAAAACAAAAAAAAAAAGAAAAACATGCGATGGCTGTTTGATGGAATAATATACAAGTAAACTAGGGAAAATTTAAACTTATTACATATGAAAGAATCCATTACAAAATATAAAGTACTCCAACTAAAAAAAGGGTTCTTTTATTTATATTGTGGCCCAAAAAAATATCATCCATTCGCCAATTGGGTTGGGAGTATTATAATAAAGTATCTTTCGTAAAAAAATGTAAAAAAGATTGTTGTTGGGATGCCAACAACAACACGCGGTGTTCCCAAGCGGTCCCCCCATCTAAGTACTAACCGCGCCCGACGTTGCTTAATTTCGGTGATCGGACGAGAACCGATGTATTCAACGTAGTATGGTCGTTGGCGAAAAACGCTAGTTTTTTGCAGGATTTTCTTCAGCTAAAAGCTCCAGTGAAAGCTTTTAAACTTCCTAGATACATTGAAGTTAAGCTTTTGTATCATTATAAATTTTCATTAATAGAAATTTGTTTTTTCGTAGATGGTTTTAAAATCATTTTCATTGCCTTTTTTGAAAGGTCATACTCTCAAGAATAACCTACAAAAGGGTCAAGTCCGTAATATTAATACTCTTCTGAAGTGCAAAAGCTTGGAGAAAAAAACCATACTGGTCTTGTCTCATTATTAATACAACATTTTTTTTACTTTTAAAAACTGTTTTAAATTTTGGTATTCAATTTAAAAATAGTTTTGATTGAATTTTTAACCTTAAGATAATTTGAAAGTTTGTTCCAAATTTCACCAATAAAAAGATTTATTTGAAAGTCTTAGAATGAAATTTTAATTTTAATGCACGAATTCATTTAAAAAATTTTTAAGTTTTAGGAGGGGCAGTGGTAATTTAAAAATATTTATTTTCATTGTATATCCGTAACGTTGACCCTATAAGGAATCCTCGAAGAAACACCCTAAATTAATAGCAGATCACTTAACACACAAATGCAAAATGAAAATGAATTTACTGATAATCAGCATGTGTTTTAAACAAAATAAAAAGAAATAGTTTTTCAGCAGCTTTTCAATTAAAACATTTTATTTAGGCTCAAAATATTAATTAACTTATTATGACCTATAAAAAAATGTAAATAAAAAATATTACATAACTAGAAAATTATCGGAAAAGTAAGTCAAAGTAAGTCAAGTCTCGTCAAAAAGCAGTTGCCCAGATTTAACACTTGACCATTAAAACTAATGATTTTTTTACATAATATGTATTCTATAAGTTACAAAACTTAGAAAAAGAAAAAAATGTCAAAAACTGTCTCTATAGACCTGAAGTCAATTAAATTTCGGACATGCAAACTTATGTAGCCCTTTTATACATTTCAACTACACGTGGTAGGCACTAGTATGGTCAGACATCTAAGGTTAAATTATGTATCTATCGTGTAACTGACAAATATATGATTGCCTTTTAGCAAACATGACATTCGCTTATCTGGCTCATCTCTAAAATTTGATGAACGTCATCAGGTGTTTGAGCCTACGATAGATAAATTCAAAATTTGTTGCTTTTGTTTTTTGCTTGATTCGTTTATTGCGCTGTGTGCGGAATTGAAGTGGCTAGCCTAGGCGGCCTAGCCTAGAGTCAATTTATGAAAACGATTTGTGGGTCAGCTACATTAAACAAAATAATAAATTTCAACAACCTTTTTTACACTCGCACACACACACACACACAGACTACTCTGCCAAACTAGTAAGGCCAATCAACAATCTCTTTTTCAATGAATTTATTGCCCAGAAAGTGGGAGAGAGAGAGCGAGACAGATAGAGGAGATGTTCGTCACTTTTGGCCATTTGTAATATGTATTTAACTTGTTAGCCAGCTTATCACTAGACGCAAACTGATATGCTCGGGATACGGAGACCAATTTGGGTCCGAGTTCATTTGCCACGCTTGGCTACCTGCTTTATCAGGAGGCACTTGAAAAGAATGTAGGTACATATACATATATATAATTTACAATTCTCACGTTCATAAATAAATAGGCAAAAAAAAACAACAAAATGTGCTTCAAAAGGCACTTGCTAAAGCGATTGTAGAGTAAATAAAATCTAGCAATTTGGTCGGCATTTGCTTGTGGATAAGATATAAGTATAATATTTAAATATGTATATACATATATTTCATATGTCATTAGGTATAAATATTGCGTTTCTACCAGCACGCAAATTATTTTAAGTGTGAACACAAATTGTGTTTGATAATCATATTTGGGTCTGTTTATCTGTCCAATCTATGGCTAATCTCATACCCAAAAGCGAATCACAATGATTGATTTGAATATAATAGAGCCCAAGGGCCATTCGTTTGCTCCACTTGGCTTAGTTTCTGCTGAGCAATGTGAAATATCTTATCAGTCTTAAGATGACATTTCATTTTCGACCATTTTGGAATAAAAACTGTATAAAATTTTAAACTTGACCTTCAACTTTGACTTGACCTTCGTTTTTCTGCTTGCTAATTGTTTACAATTAAGATTTTTTTCACCTATTTTGCAAACAATTGGCATAAAAGTACATAGTTGATGCTAATTTGCACATAGATAAAATTGCCGAAGGGGAGGGCCACTAAAAATGCTATATTAGATAGCACAACAAAACTGTAAACAAATGAAATGCATTCCAGTTTTTTTGCTGAAATTAAATTTATTACTGACTTGTTGTTGATTTAATTTTGATTTCATGTTGCATACCAAAATTACAGGTTATTGATATTCAGACGCAGCTCAAGGGCAGTTTATGGATGGCTCAGTGAACGCATTTCAAAAATGCCTACACAGAGAAATAAAAAGTGCTTTAAAATCGAAAAATATTCAAAACAAATATTGAAAATAAAAAATCTGCTAACTCGGCCAATTTGAGTCGTGCAAATATTGTTTAATTAATTAACTCATAAGTAGCTTCTTTTGACGTTGATTTATTTTCATATTTGTTCTTTAAATTTTCCTTAATCATTTTTCACGGTGTAGTTAAATATAATAATTTGGGACTTGCTAAAAAACCGGTTCACTTGAAAACATATTTTATATTGTATTTGATTGTTCCCAAAAAATGCGCAATATTTGTAATGATTTCCATTGAATTACTTCAACTCAAGTGTTTCTGGCAATAACTATTTCACTTTCATTTGGCATTATTTATTACCTTTAGTTAAGGTGTGTGTTTTATATTTTTTTGCTTACCCAAGTTAGTTTATTTATGAAATACCAAAACAAAAATTCTACCGCTATTATATTAACTGCACTTCTGTACCGTTGAAGAACTGCGTTAAAACTGTTTTTTCTACCTTGGCGTTGCCAGTAGAAATCAACTTTTTTGAGTGAGCTCCAAGCTCACTTGGCGGCACTTGAAACTTGAGATTACATTGCGTTGGTGGGTGGCCCCCATAAAACAGAGATCGTGCTCTCGCTCTGCTCTCTCTCTCCCTCTCTCAGTGTCTCTCTTCCAGGTAAATCAGAGTGCCTCACGTGTGTGAATGCTGTGGCTTATCAGTTAATAAGAGAAGACAAAAGTTGGTTGAGTATTAATATTCTTATGTAATTTATCGTAGAACTACATTCTTTAGGAATAATTATAAATATTTGTAAACATTTATAGGTATTCCTCTTTACTAAAACACTCTAACGTGTGTTTTATTTGGTATGCTTATCAGGCTTTACGTCACAAATTGCACCCTGTGATCGTGCCTTCTCTATACAGTAGTGGCAAAGAATTGTTGGCATGGTTATGTTTAATACCTTTTAAATTTGAGTTAAGCACAAAGCATGGTTTTAGGAAACGTTTCCCCCAAATTATAATAGAAATTATATACTGATCCACGGTTTTTTATAGGAATAACAGATTTAATAGAAACATATAATTTATATGAAACCTTCTTTTAAAGAAAGCATTTAAACTTTTGCTTCGAAATCATCTCGATTTCCAATTATACCTACATCAAAAATGGACATTATATGTCAAAAATAAAACAATTTTAAGTTTTTTTTTAAGTTATTAAAAATTTCGATTCACTTTGTGTCCCAAATTTTTTAGAAACGAGAAGTTTATATTTTAAATCGTGAATTCCTTCAGAAATTTTATAAAACCCCTCTAAAAAAATGAGACCTATGACATATATACCTAAATAGTTTCGAGAAAACATTACAAAAGAACAACCTTACAATCGGTATTTCTCTATTCTAATTTAAATTTTTAAAACCTAATATTTTTTTTTAAACAAAACATATCTTTAACCACTAAATAAGCGATTTCATAGTAACTATTTAATTTTAGGTTCACCGATTAGTGTTATAACAAATCCACACGCATAGAACTCATTCGTTCCTAAAAAATCAATAGGTGTTCCATACAAAATTACCATTCGATATTGTTAGAACTAAAGTTTGATAAAATTCCATCTTTATACTATAAAGTTATGTAGAAATATCAGTCAAGGTAATTAGAAGAAGCTATGTAGTGGGTTTCATTAATAGATTTCAAAGAGTTCATAATAGTTATTTAAACCACTTCTAAATATAGAAAACTCTACCAATTTTAGACATAGATAAAACAAATAAATAAAACTTTAATTCAATGCTGGTTAAGGAAATGAGAGAGCTGATGAGAAAGTACCGATCTACTTACATCTATTGCAATATAGCAATAACAATCAATGCGTTTAGATATACATACGTATACTAAATAGAATCAAATATTAATAAGAACCAGTCAAGTATGTACATACTACAAACCAAAGCATTAAGGTATACTAAATACTTAGAAGAAAAGAGAAGAACTTGTCGAGTACAGGAATTTCGAAACAGTTTCATATATTGATTTGTTCAATCAGTTTTGATAGATAGACAGAAAGACATATGTATATACATATTTTGAGACTAAAATCTAAAATATATAGAATTAATCTTCAATCTTAATAGAACTGGTATTATTCAGCAATACCGATTTTAATTTTTGAAATCAATTATATCCGCCTAGAAATATTACACCATTTCGAGGAAACTCGTTTTAGAAACCAAATTCACTTTTATATAGTGAATACAGTTAAGCTTGATAGATCTTTTAAGATATACAAATGAGTTGAAAGAACTAATTATTTTCTATTTGTGATTTATAATTATATATATATATCCTATATATATCAATTGGACTTTATTATTGACAATTTCTTGATCCAACTTGAGAGTGATAACATTTTACTTATTTACAATCATAATCAATCATTACTTACCGGTTGCCTCGATTTCATCATCAAAGAAAATAACAAAATGCACATAAATTGAAAGCAAAATAAAGGTTCGTGTATTCAGAATTAAATTGTGCTAATTAACTTGATATACAATAATACAAAAATATCTCAATTATATGAATTACGTATACTGAAATTGATGATAATGCATAGCCAAGCCAAGACCTACTTAGAAATAATGGTTAAAGTACACAAAGTACCTAAAGTTAGTTACACATTAATGAACGCCAAAAAGTGTACAACTAAAACTAATTATAATTTTGCACATGTCCGCCTGTTGTTGGTTGCTTAAACTACTATAACTAAATATATAAGTACAAGTGATTTGTTTAGATTAGCTTATGCCTGCCCAGAGAGGCTGTGTGCAATGGAGGTGAAGGACTACAGTTCTCATCGCTGGGTGGTGAACCTGGTGGAGGTTTATTGTGGACCCGCTTCATGGGTCGCTTTCGTTCGATGAGTTCATTGTGGGGATTCAGTTCAACTGTTTGCAAACTCTGGGCACGCTGTAGCGAAAGACGCAAAGGTTTCTTTGGCGGCGTGGGACGTACATGGTGGGTGTTGGTGCGTCCAGCTTCTGTGGTGTTGTTGCCATTAGATGGTTTCGTTGTTTCCGTTTCACTATCGAAATCCAGAGACTTGACACTACGCATATCGCTGGGAAGACGGGAACGCAGTGTCTGAGCTTCACTTTGACGTGGCAATTCACGACGCCTAAGAGAGAAGAAGTGAGATTAGAATTTGAGGAGAATAAATTCATTTATATTCAAACTTACCCATTATATTGATTCAAATGCTCTACACTACGTGCATGAGCACTCATTAGATGTTCTCTGTGTAGTTGCTGCTGTTGCTGCAGAGCATCTCGAGGTCGTTCTCGTTCGCGATATTGTCTTCGTTCCTTTTCGCGTTTATGTTGTTGCATATAAGCGGAATCGCTATTAATGGAGATCTTCGAGGCAGACAAGGACTTGGAGGGCATGGAATACATATTGGGCAAGCGTTCGCGTTCCCTTTCTCTTTCCCTTAGATCTATGTGGGTGTTCTCTTTGATCAGAGTCTTGGTGACATGATTGGAATTATGATTAAGATCGTCGCCCATTAGCTCGATGGGTTTGCCGCCAACCAAAGTGGTTATATAATTGCCACGCTGAAAGATTAGAGGCTTCTCCGGTGGCGTTGATGGTGGTGAAGATATGCTAATGCTGGTCACATGCTGAGATTGTTGTTGATTTTGCTGATGTTGTTGATGATGATGTTGAGCCTGTTGCTGTTGCTGTTGCTGATGTGGTTGCTCTTTGACCGTTTGCAATTCCTTTACCTGCTCTTCCAAATACGATATACGATGCTGCAGTCTCATATTGTTTTCCTTCTCTTGATCAAGTTGTTTTTGTGGTATGGGTACAGATTTCTTGCGTAGAACAACCATTTGACATTTGCCCGAATTCCCAACATGTCTCTGTAGCTCTTCTTTGGTCTTACTGGTCACAAGACGTCCATTGATTTCCAATATACGATCACCCTTATAGAGGCCATCACCTTCGAGAGCCCATTCGATATAGAAACCCGGCTGATCGACTCTCTGTTGGGCAGCCCAACGCCCAGAAGTGGCATGAACGGCATGTAAACTCAACGAGACACCCGAACTAATGATATGATAGAGAGTTTGTGCCTCCGGCTTGGATTTTTCAAGGCGTGCCTGGAGAGCTCTTGCTTCTTCCACTATCGAAAGCATTTGCAACTCCTCCCGTCCCAAGGCATATTCCAATTCCGCCTGACGTATTCGTATGTCAATGTTGCTAAAGAAAAAAAAAACACTTTAGTAAACAGTCAGATCAAATAATTATTTCCACTTACTCTGTTATATCCAATTTCTCCAAAGCACTTTTCAAGTTCTTGATTTTAATACGCTTATTCTCGGCTTCGGTTTTCAGACGATTCAATTTCTGTTCCGCAGCTGGTTTCTCATTTTCATCCAAAGGTGGACCCGTGGGGCGTGGCAATTTGCCAAGGCAAAGCTGTATACGAAGATTTTGTATAACTGCCTCACGATCCTGTAGAGCTGAACGCAACTCCTTCGACTCACTGCGTGTAGAGCGCGAGGAGAGTGTTCCGCCCAATGAGCCAGCTTTTCGCCTTCGTCCTGTCGTCGAAGCGGAGCCATGTGTTGATGTGTGATGAGTCTCATGATGCTCATTAGTTGTATGAAGACTGAATTTTGCTGCACTGGCACAACTCTTGGGATTGAGTATGGTCTGCAAAAAGGAAGAAACACAAATAGAAAATCTCATTAACTAAAAGTTTATACAAAAGAAAACAGGAGTCCAATAAAAAACCCTTAAAAACAAGTTCAGTGAGTTTTAGTTTTATGCAGAATATTTAATTATTTATTAGATAAATGTGCAAAATTTATTGAATTTATTGCTCCTTGGGTATATCATAGACTCCACACTCCCGATTGGCAGGCACTGAAACATCTGCAATTGATAATTTTTTCTTTAGAACGAAATTTTCTTTTGTTTTTGCTTTATGAAAATTACTAACCAATTTTTTTGGGATATGGTAAATTGAGATTATTCATAATTTTGATAAACTCTTCTAGATTTTTGGTCAAACGTGGATTAAGACGTTTCTCCTCCCACACAGTGCTCTCCAATTGTCCCCTATATATATAAACAAATCAATGTATAATACTCTCTGATCCTGATTAATCGCTTCACATTCAAAACTCACTTATAATCATGGGCTGGATATATGCGATAATTCTCGGGTAATGTGAAAATCTTTTGATGCACATTCTCATAGAGATTCTTGGGATTGCCCTCTTGAAAATCTGTACGTCCACAGCCACGTATAAGAATGGTATCTCCTGTGAAGATACAGCCTTGTTCTTTTATCACATAGCTCATACAACCATTTGTATGTCCTGGCGTGGCCAAAGCATCAATTGAATGACGTCCAAATTGAATTTTATCACCCTCCTTCAAATGAAGATCTGCTTTGGCACCACTGGCAGCTGCTATAATTGTCTGACAGCCGGTCAATTGACGTAGCCAACCACTGCCCGTTATGTGATCCGCATGCATATGGGTGTTGACTGTGAGGAAAATTCCAATTGACATGATGAAATTCAATTTGGAACGAGTATTTCCGCCCACTTACTGGCATATTTTAGTTGTAGACCCAAATCTTTAACCAATTGTGCATCACGTTTAGCTTGCTCTAAGACGGGATCAATTATCACAGCTTCTTTGGTGGAGATATCGGCCAGTAAGTAGCTATAAGTACTACTCTCACCATCGAAGAGCTAATGGGAATTTAGAATTTCATCACAGATAAGATCTCATATAATCACAGAGATGTAAGAGATTGTCACATACTTGACGAAAAAAGAAATCCGATGAGAATTCTATACGTTCTGGAAAACTGCACATTGTCGTGGATAATTGTCGTGGGTTGTTAGCTAATAGTTTACTATTAGTATTCAACGCTTGGACAGTCGAGAGTCTACTGATGGCTCTTAGACTAAAATTGACGAGGCGTCCGGCATAAACCATTTTTGCTGTCGTTTTTTACTCGTTGCTCGGCTATTGCTTCGTGGGTGGTTGATAAAGATCGCGTTATCATATCTGATAGTATTTTCTGTTATTAATCATATAGATATTTACCCAATTAATATTCACAAATACTTTTTTTTTATGGAAAGTATCAAAGTTGGCTTAACTCCTGAGATAGTTAAGTTTCAGAGAGAGAGCTTAATTTTGTGTCAGATTATCACAGTAAATTTTTGCACTTTGATTATCACAATTTCGATGGGAAAATAAAATATATATAAAACTTTATGTTTACAAAACAAATCTGTAAAAATTGAACAAAAAGGGGAAAGTCGTTTCACCGTAGCGCCTACTAACAGCTGATGTTGTCGACTAAGAGAGCTTTTCGAAAAACGCCATGCTTTCGCGTCAATCGATTTCGAAATCGAAAGCTAACCTGTTGCGTTAAAAGCTTTCAAGTAGCAAGTGGACTACGTGACCAGGGAGCAAAGAACCCACCAAGTCATCCAAAGACCCAATCACCCCATCAACCTTTAGGGCAATGCAATTGAGGGTAACCCTTTCCGACCCAACCCACCCTTCTTTCTTTTCTTTTTTTTTTTGTTTCTTGCAAGAAAGTTGTTGAGAAATTTATTACAGAAAAGACACACCCCTTTTCCCATCTGGACATTGTCCAGTTGAAGAGCGTGAGAATATATTTTTTTTTGATCTACATATTTTGTGAGGAAGTGAATATTTTACAAGAGGGTTGATAGTATTTACCTTATTGCAGGAAGTAGGAACTGGTCAAATGTTCTTTGGAGTATCACAAAGTCAATGTCCGATTTAAAAGACCGATTTTCGTGTTGAGAAATTGTAGAGAATTAATTAACTTTGTCTTGCTTTTGTCAAAGGGTGTGAAAAGTAATTGAAATTCATTTCATTTGGGGTGAGATATTTAACTAGATCTTGTTATGATTTTATTACTTCATCTTATGGGTTGGGGAGAGAAAACTTGTTTCTTGTGGTCGTTGTTGTTGTTGTTGCTGTTTTTATTTTTTTCAATTAGTTCAGCTCAGTTTATTCATAAGTTTCGAACTCGATCTGATGACTAAACATATTAGCGATGCGCCATTTAACGATCATGTTTCATTGTAATAGATGGAAGGTAAAAGAAAGAAATGCTGCGGCTTTCAATCATTTCATCACTTTCAGCGAAAGTTTTATTGTTTACTGTCTGAAACTTCTTTTTTGTGTTACTAATTTGCCAAGCAAAAATAATAATAGTACAAAATAAAAAAAAAAAATGAAGCAAATTTCAAAGAAATATAAAAGAGGAAATGGTCCAACTTATGAGGTGATATTTTATCTGATGATATGAGAGAAACACAAATTGATGGCAAAAGATTTGCAAATTCTATTATAAGATATAATACTTAAAAATTAGGTTTATTTATCTTGGAATGATATTTGGGTGTGGTTTTCCCAAACACTTAAATGTATTTTTCTAATATATTTGAAAGTTGAACATTGGACCAAGTTTAGCTTATGCTACCAGAGAAGCAAATAAATGAATGCTAGGAATTTTTATGGATATATTTATTGAATAAATATATGTATAATAACGGATTTGCATATAAAGTGGATTTGGTAATTAAACTTGGCTTAGTCTGAAGGTCTTTTTTGCTTAGAACTAATTCGGGTTCCAATTATCGACATAAATAAATTCAATTTGGCAATTTAAGTTGGTAATTCGTTAACCTAGTTTGGTCTTCCAATGATTAATAGTTTGGTCTTCAAAAGGGGAACCTTAACGACTTATCTGTTTGCTAAGCCTGTTTATTGAAAAAGTATCATAAGTCTTTTTCCATGACATTATTAAAACTGCAAATGTCCTTTTCATCTCCTTAGACCTAAAATCGCAGACGAATGTAAACATTTACATTTTAATCAATTTTTAGTTTTTGATCAATTTTTTATTAAGACTCTAAGAATTAAATTCCCTTCGTTTAAATAATTTAAAGCTTCTTTTAGAATATCAATTATCATTTTTAAAAAAGTCAAAAAAATAAGTTCTTTCTATTTTATTAGATATGTTATCCCACAATAGAAAAATAATTAAACAAAAATCTTTTACAACGTAAGGAATTTCAATTTCGAGTAACTTGAGAAATCTATGTTTAATTGATTTTGTATCAAATTATTTATATATGATGCAGTTAACCTACTTATTAAGATCTGTTCCTAAAGTTCATCAGATTTCTGTTGAATTTTGAAAAATTGTCGGATACACAAAACCAACGCAATAGCGCAGATGAAATTTGTTAATATAGAAAAGAATTTTAATTCTGATTCTAATTTTCTGATAAGAATAATTTGTTTGTTTGTCCACAATATTGTTGTTTATCAGATAAAAGTTTTTGTCAAAAATAAAATAAAGTTTGAAATGTTTAACTTTGATGGGTAAAAAGTAAAGTGGTAATCACTTTTCATATCACTGACTAATTCGAATTGATTCCAAGCGATACGACTCTAAATCGCTAAGAATTATATAAACACAGATGTCTGATAAGGCTTCATAAGAAAGTTTGATTATAAATATTAGCAATACTCATAAAAAATTGTGATAAAGAGACCAAGAAACTAATGCAATTCGTGGAAAATGAAAAGTTTGTAAAAATTCCAAGAATTCGTTTACTATCTAGAAATGAAAAGTCTTTCATTATTATCTACCCTCTTCTTTCTTCGAATTTGTCGCTTGGTTGAATTCCAAAAAGAGTCTCGAATTTTTGTTATAAATCTCTCAACACGTCAAAGTTTGGAAATCATTTTTTGATAGATAAAGATGCATCATCGTCTTGTTGGTTGCAATTGAATGACTTTGCATCGTTGAGAAAGTGTTGCATTACAATGCATTTACAATTTGATAGTGTGTAAATTGTTTTGGCTTTTCTATTTTTTTCCTTCATCTTTCGTATGGGTGGATTCAACGGTTTATTAATTTTTTCGACTGTTGAGTTGCCATTTCTATTGTTATTTATCTAAGAAGGGAATGGGGGGAGGGGAGATGGGGCATGCCACAACACACTTGTTCATGCATTTCATTTTCGACAACTTTCTAGCGTGAAATTATGTAAAATATTTAAAACATGCAGTATGTATGTACCCAGAGTATGTAAGGTGGAGTTAAGACCACATACACTATGCGTGTCTATAGCTAATTAGTGTCTTATATAATCGAATTAGACAATAGATGGATGTAGATTATTAAATACAGGGCCTCACCAAAGACCCGGCAATAGATTTATGTACATATGTATGTTTTGATTATGATTAAAAATGTTTACACAACTTACCATTGAAGCGGATTTCTGTTTGGCAAAGGCGCGATGATGCGCCGAAATCGGTTCACTAACCACACTTCCGGTATCCATAATGAATGGGTCACAACACGATTTGAACTCCAATTGAAATTGAAATTGAAATTAGACCTGCAAAACAAAAAACCAGGTAAAATAAATTGTTATGAACTTTTGACTCTGTAATTCAACTTGGCAGGAGTTAATCTTCAAATCAAACTCAACTCCGAAAAAAAAAACTCTTTGCAAAATTCACTCTATTCAAAGAGTCACTTAGATGTCTGGTTCCGCTTGGCAGAGCAAAAACAATTGCCAACTCAACCACTCAACTGGGGGGGTAGAGATGATGGTAAGTTAGGGGTGAAGGGGAGGACCAACAGAGACACATAGATTGTTGTTGAGGTTGTCTTCGTTTTTTTTTTTTAATGTTTGCAATTTTCGGTTCGTCGGTTACAATTTTTCTTGGTGTCACAAGTCTCGTTTCAGCTAGCTTAATTATCAGCTCATAGAACCTTTAATTTTTTTTCCAATGAAATATTAAACATTAAGAAACAGAAGAACCAAAGAAACAAATAAAAAAAAAGGGGGAAATTATTGTTATCCCATGCAAATGAGCAGCTGTAAATACCGTTACACAGTGTCGAGATCTCATAGCAAGACGCACTTTTTTCTTCTTTCCTTTTCTTTTTTTTTTGGTGGTGGCAAAAGTCGTTTGCCTTGCTTTGGGCCAAAACAAAGAAATGCATTCGATATGCAGATTTGCATAGCCTCAAGATAAACACTGAAAGATACTGTGAATGACTGCGGTTGCGGTTACAGTTTGCCTACATAGATCACATTACCTAATGTGGCGGCAACTCGATTTCTTTCTTTTGATGCCTTTTCACTTGTTTTGTTGCTCGAAACGACACACAAACGGACGGACGACACAAAGAGTTTCCATTCATACTCTATATATCTTCATATATGTATGTACAGATACATTCGAGTGGTAGTTACTTGTGTGACATACATAAGTATCTTTTATGCTGGCTTGTTGTGAGAATATATAAACACAGTTAGATACATACTTTTATGTTTCTTATTTGCCAAGAAGAAAAGCAAGTTCTATAAACAAAAAGATGCATTTACGACCATACAAATCTGTTTAAGAGTAATCACCTGAATTAAGCATATATACATATGTATATATTAATAGATTGATGGTTTGATTTAGAAAATACTTTCAGAAGATTAAATCTTGTTTCTTAAATCTTTTTTACCAACAATCAGTTTAAATTCAAAATAGTTTTGCATATAAAAATTTACCTTCAAATTTTTGATTAATATTATTAATATATTAAATAAATATGATTAATAATATAGAACCGAATTTAGCAGATAAATTTATTCCAATTTTTCTTATTTATGCCTATTTTATTTTAATCATGTAAATTTATTGGTCTATGACATTCTCAACAAAGGTAAAACTCAGGTTTGTCTCAATTCGTAATTTTTTATCAACAAAATAAATCGCCGCCAACATATAATCTCCAGTAGGAAATGGAAGTTTTAACAATTCAGGTCTCAGGTATAAACCATCCACAATAATTGGACCCTGTGAAATGACAATATATTAAGCACATCAAACACAATCGCCAGTTATTCGAGTGGCTCACAATATATGGACATGTGTGATTCAAATTTGTAAAATCCAAAAACAGATTTGCAATCAATATTGATGTTGGATCGTAGGATTTCCTAAGGAAACGACATAAATCTATTTGACGATTTATCAACCATGGCCTATAGCCATTTAACCGTTTAAACAATTGAAATTTGAGTGAAATCATATTGGCCGAGTGTAATAAATTTGCATTGAAATAGGCAGCTGTTCTTTGGCGTCCAATGACCTTCAATCGACACTTGCTTATTACCATCCAGGATTCATTGTTGCTGTGGCAGGCGAAATTTGTTAGCTTAAAAACGACGGCATCCTGTATAGAATACATATTATTTGGCGTTGTAACATAAGAGTTGGATTGGAATTGTAAAGGCTTACACTCCTTGGAATATTATAACACAAAAAAAAAATTGCGAAAATACCGAAAAAGAGAAATATTATACACTTCATATTGATATGTTTTATGAGAATGTATAAAATGTATAAGAAACTATTTAGTTTAAATAGATTTTGTCGCCATGTAGTTTGATAATTAAAGCTGATATTATTTGTTCAAAAATTTTCCGTTTCACTTCATTAAACGATAAAATTGTCTTTCATATTCTATGATGTTTTTCTGACAAAACTTTAACGGGCATCAACTACCCGTAGAGATGAAATGATTAGTTGCATAGTTTATATACATATATATCGTTCTTGTAAAGATAAGTATGTATGTATATATGGGTGTATAGTATACAAAAATTGTTGATAGAAACCTACCTAAACTTTTTTATATTATTCGTAAACGAAAAATTGTGTCAAAATTTAAAAACCCAAAAACCTTTTGAAATACTTTTCAAATGGATGTAAAATAGATATAAATTCACTTTATTGGAATACGCATCCGTCAGATACAAAAGTTCCACCTGTTCTTAGTATCTAGAAGGAGCTTCGCTAGAGCTTTTTGCTAAAGAAAACCCTGCCACAGAGTAGCGTACCTCGCCAACGACCATACTACGTTGAATACATCGGTTCTCGTCCGATCACCGAAATTAAGCAACGTCGGGCGCGGTTAGTACTTAGATGGGGGACCGCTTGGGAACACCGCGTGTTGTTGGCATCCCAAAACAATCTTTTTTTCCTTCCCTTCTCCTAGATACTTTTTTGGTTTCCTCTTTAAACACACCTCTTTATTAGTTCTACCATTTTTTTTGTTGATAATTTCTGTCTATGCATGTATCTTGTATCTGTGGCTATCTTTTGACATTGTATCATTTTGCTTTAGTCATTAGTCTCACTCTTGTCTAATTGCCTTCATAGATGCTTAGGAACTCTTCATCACTCTGTTTATTTCGCATGTTGCCAGAACTAGGAACTACTTAGTTGTTGCTGTGTTGTGTTCCTATTGTTTTGTTTTTTAACCAATGTGGGCCTATCATTAATCTAATTTTTCGCCTTAAGTTGGGAAGCTGAGAGACTGTTTTGCTATGTGTAGTAGTACTCGCACATTAACAGTTTTCTATGTATTTAGTGTTTTGTTTTTTAGCTTCAAGAGCTTTGCTAATGAGCTCAAATTAAAGCCAGCTAGTTTGACTGTGGAAGACCTATTTGCCAAATTGCAGCTAAAGCTGACAGGGCAAGCAAGTCTCGGTTACAATTGGCTTGGGTGAGAAAAAGTCAGGGAAGCATGAAGATCATTCAACTATGCAATATACATATAGGGGGAGAAAAAGTGCATAATACATTGCATGCTGATTTGCGTGCCGAAACTAAGTAACTAAGAAGGGTTTCAGTTTGAGTTTGAGAACAAGAACAAGAAGCACAAGCCAAGTCAAGCCTCAAACTGCTCAAGTATTTCCCACAAGAGAACTGAAAAAATGTGGGCGCTGAGACCGCTGAAGCTTATCCAGACCAAGACCAAGACCAAATGTACCTTGTGGTGGCCTTTGTAACTGATAATTACCAACAACAACAACGGCCAGCTATAGAGGCGTAGTACATCGCTCAGTTGCGTTTTTCCTTACCCTCCCCGCCCATCAGTAATAATAATTTTCATTTACTTTACATTTTTGTTGTTCTTCAGCGTATTTCCGGTGTCAGTCCGACAAAACAAAAAAAAAAGAGCAAAAAACCAACGTTTATGAAGCCATTTGGCTATGCTATACTGCGGAGAGATGTGTGCTAAAGTTAGTGACGATGTTTTGCCAAAGAACTAGTTGCAAATGTACTGTTAAATTGCATTTTAGATGTTGTAGAATTGTAGAATAATGTTGATGTTGCTGATGATGATGATCATGATGATAACAACAAACAACTAACGCTACGCTGGTCAAGCAGGTAGGTCGAGGTGCTAGCCAATAACAAGTGAAACTTGTTCGCTCTACGAAATTCCGGTCCACAATCAAACCGAAAATGACCTAAAAAGCCAAAATAATGATGACAAGTTCCCTCTGTCTCCCTCTCTCTTTCTCTTCTTTCTATATTACTAATGTCGCCAGTTTCCATTTCGACCACAAAATACTTCAATTAGCTGGAATATCTCACAATTAGGTATATGAACATCCGAACAATATTCATGATACCCTTTGATAAGGTATCTTCACTTTTACCACACGTCTGTTAATGTAGGTTTTTTAAGGAATTTTCATTTAAATCGATAAAATTCTTAGGACTTTTTAAACAACGTTCATAAAAACAATCAAGTTTAATATTTGTTCATGATATCGAATGTCTATGAGTTATAAATTCCTAATAAAGCTTGACACAAAGTTAGGAAAATACGAACGACGTTGATATAGTTTTTTTATCTATTATTTGTGCCAGTTAGTATTGGATACTATGGAGTTGAAAGGTCAAAAGTGAGGTTAGGTTAGCATTCAAGAGAGTGTGCTTGCCAATTATATACGTCCTAGATTGGTTTAGGTCTTGGAAATGACATATTGTTTACAGAACACAGAAAGAAACACAATTTTTTTATTGATCTAATTATTCTAGTTGTGATTGTTTAATCTCGAATGACTAAAATAACTTCCTTCAAGGTAAGGTTAGGTCAAGAATGCATCTTGGAAAGTATAAAGTGCCACTATATAAAATATATGTAGTATTATATATGTAGTATTAATCTTGTTTGTCTTGATGTGCTTTTAAGAGTTCTTTAATTTCGGATGGTTGTAATTTAATAACCCAATGGTTAGGACTTGGATGACCCTTAAGCGGTAATCAAATTTATTGAAGGCAAAAAAAACCTCATACGAAAGTCGTGTTTCTCTGTTTTTGTGAAAATTCTTAAGTATTCCCAAATTCCTAATAGTGTTAGGTCAAGGATCAACATTAACGATAGAAAATACTGTTGATGGCATTATTTATAAAAAAGAAAAGAAAGGGAAATAGCAAACTAGTATGCCATTAGAGATCTTTCTACATATTCATTTTCCAAAGATTGGGATCTTTTGAATAACTATAACTTAAATTTTCATTCCAAAGATAGGTCACATATGATTACCACGCATCTCATGTATGATTTAAAAGACTTTTTTAAGTTAATGGATTTGTTTTTCTCCAATTTTGTCATTAAAAAGATGACTAAACTATACAAAATAATGTTGTTTACAAATTCCATGGCAATGTTAGGTCATAAATGCTCATTTCTTAGGGTATAGTAACAACAACACTAACAAAATGTTATTTTGTCATTGTCCCTCTGTTCCAAATGTTAAAAGGCAGCATCAAATCTCCCACGCAATTGTATAGAAAATGTGTTTAATATGCAAATTGAATATATGCAGCAAACCAAATCGAATCAAATCACAAGAAAAAAAGGCAGGCAATTCCAAAAAATTACAGTTTCAAGTTGTCTGTTTGTATATGTAAATATTTGTGACTGTCACTGCCAGAAAGCTCTCTGCACCCCCCACGTAAACACTGCTTCACCCCCTCCAGCACCTCCTTATCATCGTCATTGTATGCATCTACAATAAGTATAATATAAAACGCGTTTTATTTGATTGAAGGTGTTGCCCGACCTCGTCCCATCCCCATATCCACTCCACTCCAATCTAAAAATGTTGTTGCTTTAGCGAGATCTGCACCCAACAAATTGTTATGAGATGAGCTCAGGTGTATGTGCTTGCGCTTGCGCCCACTATGCAAATTATTAACTTATTTCGTTGTTGTTGTTTTCATTATTATTGCTATTGTTCAATTATATTTAAATGGAGACGACACCTGGCTGTCTTTTTAGCCTACTGTTTTGTGTTTGTGTGTTTCAGTTCCATTTCATTCCGTTGCTATGTTAATGCTCTGTTAAGAATCGTTCTGTTATTGCGGAGGGCGTAATGGGTATGGCAAGTTAGACAGCGGGTTGGGCAAAGCCTCTTTAGCTCAGTGGCAGAGCACTGGTCTTGTAAACCAGGGGTCGTGAGTTCAATCCTCACAGGAGGCAAAAATATCCATCAAAGTTCAAACTTTGTGAGAAACTTTTTTTTCTATTATATTTTTTTTTTATATATATTAATAATTTAATAAACGAAAGGTCATAATAATTATGTTAAATGCAGGTGTCTGTTATAATTTATTTTAATCATTTCGCAGTGTTTTTGCTTAATTTTGTTTGCATTGGTTTCTTGCTTGAGGCAAAAAAAAAGGTTTTTGTTTTTGTAGGTTTGTAATTTCCAAACACCTGCACCCAAATGTGTGCGTAGAGATACTCTGCTTTTGGGCAAATGATAAATAATTTATGTCTCACACACACTCACACAAATTGGCACACTTGACAATTGTTCACGCTCTGGTATGTGAGCACAAGTGTCATACAAACAAAACAAAACAACAACAAAAAGTACACATAAATATTAAGTATATTAAAGCCATAAGCACGACATTGATAATGTTTAATCGAGGCTGAGCAGCAGCAGCGGCAATAACCATGGCCAAAACTAAAAAAAAAAACTATCAAACGGTCCAGCTGTTGGGCCACAAACCAAAAAAAAAAACCAGCTAGAAATAAACCCAAAAAAAGTCTACTTAATTAACTTGACACATAAACAAACAAGAAAGTTTTAGGTTTATATGTTTATGATTTATTATATACCTACATTTTTTTTAAGGGCATTATAGTTTTGTCACTACTCGTAAAGGGCAAAGAAAAAGTGTTCAACGTGTAGATTGATTAATTTCTTTTTGTTGACAAACTTATTTTGACTGGTTTATTTAAAACTCAATAAAGCTTGCCTTAAGTGTAAATTTTTCAAATTAGTATTGCAAAAAATAAGCTTTATAAATTATTTAGCCATAATTTTTCACACATTTTAAGCCGCAATCGGAACTTACTTGTTGTTATATATGTAAAAACAAATTTAATTTACGAAACACAAATACAAAGCAAAACAAAACACAAAGTTCATTATTTTTTTAGCATTTAGCAAAGAGTGATAATTTTTAAACTATTTTAATGAAATATTCGACTTGATTTTAAGTCTAGTTTCTTTAATTGTTCAAGAAATATATATAACACTTTCCAAAAAGAATATAATATAATATAAATAAGTATATCAAGCCAAATGAGTTAAAATTAACGATCAGTTACTTTTGATTGGAAATGTATTTTGGATTTTCTGTCTCTTTTAGCTTTACTCAACACAGATTTTAAAATTTTTGCAATTTGTTAATCCTTTGCCATATAATTTCCAACTGAAGGGCTTAGCCTTTAAATAAACCTGAAGAAAACAAAAACTGAAGCTAACATTGACACAAATTTTCGGCAAGTCATCTTAACTAGCAAGAACTACAAGTATTTTATTTTAATTTTCATCACAGTTTTAGACAGACAAACATCAAGAAGATGTAAGTAATTATATTCACCTATATACATACATACATTACAGTCAATATTTTATTAAGTAAAATGTCTAACTTAAAAAATTATGTAAAAAAGATCACTATGAATTCCGTATTTATTATAGGGGTACGTAATATACAAATTGTTGCGCAGTTTTAGTTTCTAAAACACATTTAATTAGTTGTAATATTTATTACGAAACTGCTGTGAAAATGTTTACTTTATGCACATACATATATAGAAAATAATAAATAGGTAAGCAATACTAGAATATTATCCGGTTTCTTAAACAAATATTTTTCTTTCACATTGAACAAATAAATGTTACCAGTTGTAGTCGGTTGGCAAGAGTTAAATAGAGTCAATAGATACTTTAATTGGCCATCATTTCAATGGGCAATTATTTTTTTTTAAATGATTTCAGTTCAGTTAGAATGTCAGCTGAATGTTGAGTGATTGACGACTATTGGGGTCGTGAAAGCTAGTGAACCTGCTACTACTTTTACGAGTCACCTCATTTTGCATCTGACATATCATTTATGCAAATCAATTCTGTTGTCTCCCAGCTCTTAGAAAGTCACATATAGTTAGATTAATGCCAAGAAAGTCTAGAAAATTGGCTAATATCAATAAACGGAAAGCGAAATCGATAGATAGATAGTTGTTAGAGACTCACAATTTTTTAATTGTTAACACAAATCCAAGGCAAAAGCAATGGAAATCAAATGAAAGTGAATGAACAATCACAAGAAGATAGTATCTGTGGCTCTTCAACAGAAACATTCACCTGCAAAATTAACATAAACAAAAGCAAACACAAAACCTACATTGATTAGGTTGTTAGCATTGAAAAACAACATCATCATCATAAAAAAAAAAATACAGAAGACCCCCAAATAAAAGAAAGAGGCAGAGAGGGAGAGAAATATGTAAATTCCTAAAAAAAAGACAGGATGTCTCTAAGTGGAAAAGGGTTTTGGGTCTTTTCTTTTTCGTTTATGTGCATTTTCAATGAAGGAAGCTACATCAATTGTTATTCAAATTCAAATTAATAAACAAACCCAACGAAAGGCAGAGAAAGAGAGAGAGAGAGCGAGATGAAAAGAGATAGAATATATGCCCCTGCAACCACAGACATTTCCAACTGACTTGAGTCAACCACAGAAATTCTATATGTAATTATACAGATTGTATCTACAATATACATTTTCCATTGTCTAAAACTAAACCAATAATCATTTATGACTGATTGATGATCAATATATGATGGGGCGGTGGCGACTTTAGAAATTTCATTGGAAATGCTTAACTCAAATTTCAAGTTCTTAATTTTTTAATGTGAGCCCAGACGCCTTTCTTCTGTTTGGAATTTAATTACAAAAAAGAATTCCTATCCAATCGCTTTAGAATTTATTTATGGCCAAAAAGACAAACAGATGCAGAGAATATGATATGAAAATAAATTTCGTTTCTTTTGTTATGATAAAATTGCTAGTTTTATTCAACAGATTTTGCAAGTTCAAATGACTAACAAAAGGAATTCTCGGCATGTATTACGTAAGAGCAAATTTAAGTAAAGTTTTTTTTTATTTTTCTTCTTGTGCGTTTTTCTCAATTGTTAAGAAGAGAGGAGTGGCCTAGGTTTAGATTTTTGTTAGTAAATTGCTCTATCATCATTTTGTCTTGTCTTGGTTGACGACCTCATTTAGTTGACTTTAATACCCTTTGCCTAGAGTGGGGGCATATTTGCTAGCATGAATGTTTGGAAATGAAAGGTTTAGAATTCCCTTTTTCAAAATGAAAAACTTGATGAAAATCGGCTTTTGGTGGTTTAATTTTGACTTTGATCTTTTGACAAGTGGTTTCAAATTATACACAAATTTTTAATCTTAATGAATCTAGAAGGAAAATAAGCAATCTATTTGTAAATGATCCTATCAATGATTTATAATATGGAGATTTTATGTTAAAAATTGATTAAAAAAGGGTTGAAACTGAAGATATATCTTTCAAGTCATTTACAAATCAAATTTGTTTGAATACTTCTAAAGAGGACTTTCAATTTATTATTATATGGAGATTTTATGTTGGAGATGGAGATTTTATGTTGGAGTTCGATTAAAAAGTGTTGAACCTAAAGATATTTCTGTTTTTCTTAGGATATTTGTAATTAATTTGTTGGAATAATGCTAAGTTCGAAAAATCTAATCAATTGCAGTTGATTTATCTATTTTTTGTACATTTTTTTTATACAATGGCTTTAAATTGGAGCTGGAATGCTTTGTCTTTGGTCATATAGTCACATATGTCCTGTTTTAGATACGATCATGTTAAAGTCTTCACTTTACTTCAGACTTAGATCTAATTAGGGTAAGTTCTTTAATGAATAAAAAAGGTTTCTTTATAAGAAGAAAATTCCATCAATTCCAACTGAATGCAATCAAAATTGATAGCCATTTTATAATATAAACCTTTAAATTCGTAACAACATTGTTGCTTTAAGTTTAAAGTAAGTTAATTTAATATTTATCAATCATAAAACAGCGAAAAATTAAAATCCATTGACTTTTTCTTATACTTTTTGAAAGAAAAATCACTTAGGCAATTATAGGAGAAAAAACGACATAATAAAAATGTTTTTGCTTCGTTTCACTAGTTACAAAATCCAATTAAAGATCATTTGTAGGTACATATTGTATGAAATCACCTGTCTGTCTATATAATATAGTAGAAAGAAGCAGCTGCATTGTAAATTCTAAAGAGTATTGGCACAACATTGATGTGAGTTAAGACCGCCGCCCTCTCAAATTTTTTTTTAGAACGTTTTGCCATGTATTTATGGCAACTAATTGTTTCGACCTTTTGTGGAATGAGTTTGCAATTTTCTAACTATTATAAAAATGATGATCATGAATAAGAAGACAAGACTTACCACCGCAGTTTAAATGGTACACAACAATATTTATTTATTTATGTCTATTGTTCGTTTAAAAATTTCCTCATACACACATCAAACAACATCACAATGGATAATAACTGAATAAATTCATTTCATTTCATTTAATTTGATTCAATACAATTCGATTTGTTGTAATTTCATTTCATTTGTTATAAAGCGGTGGAGATTTTTAGCCTCGATCATAAAAGTTAATAAATCAATGAGCAAGAAAATTGCCAAAAACCGTTACTAAAATGCGAACAACACAAATTTTTTGTTATTGTTTGAATGAGGGAAAATTAAATAAAATTTGTCTCGGTTTAGATTTTGATTTTCATCTGTGCACGTCCGTGTGTGTGTGTGTTATATCCGTTTCCTTTTTGATTTCCGTTTATTTTTTAAGACAGGAAATTTACACTTGAATGCATAAAACAAATAACTAAATATACACAAAGAATAAATCACTGAGAAAACACAACAACACTCGAGACACTCCACTCCACTCGATTAGAAAATTACGCAGGCGCGCGCGTTCAATAAATTTCGGATTTCTTTCTTGTTTTTGTGTTTAAGCGCTTGCGATCCGCTTGCGGCAAAGTCTGTTTTAACACTGGATCAAAAAAATTTCCAAGCTGAGCATAACGAGGGAGAAACTGAGAGATAGAGAGAGAGAGTGCATGGCTTGCTCTCTCTCGCGAGTCTATTCTCTCTGCCTTGTGTGATGGTGGTTGATTTGAGTTCTGTTAATGCATTTTGGCAGCAGAATTATTGGACTATGCCTGGTTAATAGTTTGCAGTGCATTGAACTGTCATATTCCCCTCCACCTCCGCTCAGCCTTGCCTCCTCCCCCATACCACGATTACACAAAATCTGAACTATAGGTAATCCCCTCCTTCAGGAGGCCCTTGGCCCCTTCATTCAAGTAGGCGTCTGCATATTTTGACAGCTGCTGCTTCTTATTCACTCTTGAGATTTTTTTGAGGAGTAAACCATCTGACGAATAGATGGTGGGAGAGGGTGTGGTGGGGCAGGAGGGCTAGGACCCCATCATCTTAAATGTTCATTTCCCATATGCCTGCCCTCTAGTGTTTGGTGGTGTCTAATATCTAGATCGGATCGGATCGGAACGCGCTCGTGCGCAAAGTCAATTAAAATGATCACAACACCACGTGAAAGACTAGGAACACAGACAGACAAAAACACACACAACACACGAAAACTATGACAACCCTTTGTGCTTAGGGGTTGCAGTTCGGATTGTTGATTACATTTTTGTCCATTAAAAATCATTAAAATTAGCCCAACACAAAAATAAAAAGGCATAAATCAAAATTTACCCAAAAAAAAAAAGAAACGAAAGCAAAAGGACAAGCTGAAGATAGTACGGCTAGTCTATACCCTAAGAAAATCTGTTTATAGAGCATGAATTCCATCAATTCCATGTAATAGCTTTAAAAAGGAAAGAATCTTGACTAAATTTGATCCGCCTTGGGGAAAATGTCAAGAATTTATTACCAGAATAGATGAGAAAATTGTCAGAATAAAATTTGAAAGTAAAAATATAATAAAATACCTGCAAAATGTTTGGCATTCGCTTTCATTTTCACTGTAGGACTTTTTAAAAAATCGATTTATTAAAATGCATTCAAAATACTAACCTAGATGCTGGATTTAAAAGTAAGCTTTTCGCATGAAAATTGCTTTTCATCTAATGTAAGCATCAATATGTAAACATAATGAATATATTGGACTTGTTCCTTCTATGTAAAGTAGGCCAAAACAACAATTCAGGACTAAAAAATTTTTGTGTAACTTCAAATTAGAAAATATTTGAATGAATTTTGCAGAAGAGAAATACAACTTTATTATATGTTTATTATATATCAGAAATTGTATATGTATGTTAGAAATTGCAAGACCATTTGAATTGTTAGACCCTCTTAAAGTTTATTAGTTATAGCTACTATATAATATTTATCAACGGTATATTTATAATAATCACTAATACTCCTTCGAAGAAAAGGCTTGTTTTTCGCGATATTTACAGACCATTTCTGCTAAAATTACTAAAAATTGAATTCATGTATATCATTCATACAAACTAACTAGCTTATATTATTACTTATAGAGCTCTTATTGTATTGTACTTTACTTGTGTTTTACTTTATACTAAATTATAATTATAATAAGTGTAATAATTTTATAAGTTGACGACCAAATTTCCCAAAACTATAAACTAGGAAAACAACCTACATAATTGCTTTCTAAAGATAAACCAATTGACTCTTTCCATCGAATCTTGTTCATAGATTTCTTAAAAGAATTACCCGATCAAAGAAGTTTTAGAGCCATTGTGTTCATCTAAAATATATGTACAAATATAATCTATGTATAATCTTTGTATGGAGATATAGTCCTAGCTGAAGTAAAAACGTTTCAGTATACTTTAAAGTGTATGGCTAACAATCTTAGCCTCATATTGTTCTTTTATATCACAATTGTCAAAACTTATTTCATTCTGTGGCATTACTAACACCTAAGCAAAGTCTATGTACTCTCCCATAAAAAGGGTATAAAAAGGGGTAAGCATTTTTAGTAGAGTACCAGGAGCCTGCCAGACACGCGTTTCGCCCTCGCTCTCACCCTAATTGCGTTCCCTTTTTTTTGGTTTTTGTTGTTTTTTGTTTTGTGAAGTGGCCCAGCTTTAACTTTCGAACATTAAATCATTTCGATTAGCTAATGCCCAGTGTGTGTCTGTATGTATGTGTGTGTCTATGTCCATATAAATATAAATCAAAATGAATTCAAAATTTTTCGGCCTTATTGTGCGGGTTCATTAAAAATTTATAGAAATATTTAGTGAAATGTCCATAGACCGTTAGACTCTATTACAAAATCAAAAACAAAAACAAAAAAAAAAGCAAAAACAAACAAAAATAGAAAAAGAAACAGTTAAAAAGAAATAATTTCCATAGACAAGTTTGTGGCTTGAGTCTTTCGTTTGGTTAGATAAGCATATTTTGAAGAACAATAGAAATTGGAAAGAAGAGTCTATGGGGAATTTCGATAGTTAGGTATTCGAGTATCTGTGTGTCTGTGTGTGTGTGTACATGTATGTGTGTGATACACGATCACTGTGATCTCAGACTGTCAAAACTAACCACAACAATTTTCCTAACTACACTTCCTCCTCCTCGACTGGATGGATGGATGGATGATAAATATATTCTCAAGGGGCACTTGTAGCTACTTTTTTTTTATGGCCACAAAGCAGTGTAAAACCAACAAAATGAAGAAAAGAAAAGGCCGCAAAAAGGGCAGGAAAAACTCAAATACACAATATATGTTTGTATGTATGTGTATATACTTTTTAATTTGGGTTTTCTTTTTCAACTATTTCCACAGAATTTCAAGGGTCAAAGGCCAAAAAGCAAACACATATGAAATTTCAAATATTCAAGACCCTTGAAATTGTTGAGAAACTGAGAGAGACAGACAGACAAAGATTGGGACATAGGGTCAGAAAAAATAAAGGGGCATCATCTAATTTATGCCAAAGTGTTGGAGAAGAAATGTAAGGGACGGCTATAAAATTGTATATACCAAAAAGAAGTAGCCACTGCCATGATCAATTAAACTAATTTATGCGGCATGCCACATAAAAGACTCGATTGCTACCTGAAAAATATATATATCCAACACAACGCGCCATTTCCGTCACTTGTTCCCTATTTACCTCCATTTCTCTCCCTCTCTCTATGTCTCTGTGTCTTCTCAGGTGTTTCTCAGGTGTTCGTGTCCATGGTATATAAACTGTGTCACTAATGCAATTTTGTAATTAACTAAAAGTGCAACGAGAGCGGAACTATGAACTTATATGTACATACATGAGTCTCATATATAGTTTATATTTTTTTTCTTTCCTTATTGAGGGCAGGTGTTAACCGAATTTCATGCAACACAGAATGGAGGCCACATTACATATATGTATATGTATTTCCTCCTTATGGAGGATCACTTGAGCAAATATGTGAAATATATGTAAGTCACTTGGCTGGTAATTGCCTGGTAATTGGTTATAGATAACGACGCTCAACTGAGTTTCTTAATTTAGGAGAAAGAAATTTCTACATGATTTACACTAAACTCGTTTCGATTGGTCAACTTCAATATGAGTTGGGAAATTGTGTTGACTACACTAAGAAATATAACAACAAAAACACCCAAATGGCAGATAAAATGCATTTTTGACACCATAAATAATGTAAAATTGGTGTTGCATTAAGTAAATTTGATATAATGATTGTACTGATTAGAGATCTTAATTACTTTATTTAAAAGTAAAGAAAATATTTTGTCAAATTTCATATGTTGTATATTTGCACTTTAGAAAGACCAAAAACCTTTATAATATTATTGCTTTCAAAAAATGACCTTTTAAACCTTTATCTCAATCTATTCTTTATAGAAAGTACTGAAAATTCGGGATGAAAAATTGGTGGACAAAATATTCGAAATATTAACACTTGTAGGAGCAAAGTTATAGGACCTTGTCAGGTGGACTTGAATTTTTTAAGATTTAGTTTATTTTTTATACCCTTGCAAAAAGGGTATATTAATTTTGGTCAAAAGTGTGCAACGCATAGAAGGAAGCATCTCCGACCATATAAAGTATATATATTCTTGATCAGCACGACGAGTCGAGTTCAAATAGCCATGTCCGTCCGTTTGTCCGTCCGTCCGTCCGTCTGGATCAACGCAAACTCCTCCTAGACCGTTAAAGCTACAGAGCTGAAATTTTGCATGTAGGCTTGTATATACTGCAGGCGTTGTATATCTCGTATTCAGCCGGATCGGATCACTATATCATATAGCTCCCATACAAATGGCAAAGTCACGAACAGTGACTTTTCTTAATAACTTCGTTATTTTCTGAGCTATTGTCGTGAAATTTAATATTGGTGAGTTAATTTCACATATAAACGACTACGCCAAATTTTATCAAGATCGGGTGACTATATCATATAGCTCCCATAGGAACGATCTTTCGAAAACAGTGACTTTTGTCAATAACTTCGTTACTTTTGCCGCGATTGCTTTCAAATTAAACATTTGTTAGTTTAATATATCTGTTAATGACTGTGCCAAATTTGATAAGGATCGGGTAACTATATCATATAGCTCCCATAGGAACAATCGGTGGAAAACAGTGACTTTGATCAATATCTTCGTTATTTCCTATGTAGGCCGTTCTTTCGGAAACATTAGCCTTTTTAGCTTAAACGTTTTTCCACTTTGATGGCTATAGGTAAGGAAAAAGTTACCAAAAAAATTGCAAGGTTATACAAACTTTGACGCGGTCGAAGTTAGCCCCGGCCCTCTGGTTTATTTTTTTATTTGGTATTAAAAAAAAAGGGGTTATACAGAAAACTATAATTTTGTGAGTGTACGAATATTTTTTTGGCTCACTGTATATGCTTTAAAGGGTTCAAAATCTAAGTTGATCTCTGCCTATTGTGTGTGGTGTTTTTTATTTTCACAAAATGTTTAGAAATGGTATTCATTTGACTTAAAATGAGTAATACATACTTTTGCCCTAAACTTCAGTCCATAACTTTGGCTTATAATTTTCGGTCAAAATATTCAATCGAATTCTTATCCTTCCATGGCCGAAATCCTGCAAAATAAATATTAGTTCCATGTTTAAGCACTCGAAACTGTAAGAACTTCTTCCAAATGAAATTTGCAAAAAATTTTGGTTGACCTTTGGAATCTCTTCCCGTCTGCCTTTTGCCTCCTGTGAGGATTGAACTCACGACCCCTGGTTTACAAGACCAGTGCTCTGCCACTGAGCTAAAGAGGCGGACAAATTTAGCGCGCCACAGAAGTCAATTTCAACGACAATTGAGTTAGTTTTTTTCCACCATCAACCTGCTGCCCTCTCCCCTGTACAAATTTTTAGTTTATATCTCAAGTTGAAGATAGAACAACGACAAAAGACATGGCAAACATATGTTGACACAGTTGTTGCTGCTGTCTGATAACTGTTTTTAAATGAAATGGTTTCACGAGATAGAGATAGCAAGAAAGAAAGAGCGAGAGAGGGAGGTGGCGGCAAGGTCGGAGAAGGCAGACGGAAGACACCGATCCGACCGGATATTAATTTTATGAAATGAATTACACACATACACCTAAAAGTGTAAGGCGGTGGGGGATGGGGAAAGACTCATTGTCAGGCAATCAACATTAGGGCATTGGCCCATGACAATTAGGGCCAGGTCAGGCTTGTCTCTACCTGATTGTAAGTGAAACCACGATACATATATAGATATAGACAGACGCACACACAAGATGGAGCCATTAGGCTTTTCACTCATCCCATCTCAAGTTTGTAAAACGACATGCTCGATGAACAATATATATATATATCCATATAAATATTTTCCTCACATCATCATCATTATGATGATGGGCATTTTTTTTTGATTACCCCCAACCAACGCAGGTTTCTTCGATCTTTTGAAAAGTTTTCAGTTTCGGTTTCGGTTTCAGTTTCAGTTCAGCAAAGCGTTGAAAATGGTTCAACGATCTTTGCGCTTCAACGAATTGCTTTTTGGCATATTGTTGGCCTGTGTCTTTAGGGCCAATAATCAATCGATTAGACCCATGAGCCATATGTGCTGGAAGCAGCAGGAAGACAACGTCCTCATCCTGATCCTGATCCCATGCCAGACGCGTGCTGAGTCTATTAACAGCTGCCGGCCATGTGTTAATCGTAGTCGAGAAGGAATTAGGGGGTGAGACACAGACACAGAGAGAGAGAGGGAGAATGAGAGAAAATAAATTAAATTTCGACACCTAATAAATCGCCTTAGAGAGCACAACGTAATACGAAAACCACAAAAATCAAAATCTTTATTAGCTGCTTAATGCCTATTTATTTTTTCTTTTTTTTTACTAATTTTTTTTCTCTCCCAAAACTGTCAACCAAAAATTTGGGTAAAAAATTGCTTGATTTGGTGGAAAATTGCAAGCGACAGCAGAGAGAGAGAGAGAAAGAGGAAAAAACAAAGAAAATTGAACCCCTCTATAGGGTTAGGGTTTGGGTTTTTTTCTTTTTTTGCATAGACAGCGATTCGTCACTGCTTGTCTGTCATGTTCAGCTCATCCCTCATCAATCTCAGGTTGTAACTGTGTTACAACAACTAAACAGAAGAAGAAAAAACGACACGAAAAAAAAGGGGCAAAGGATGCACATTGTAACAGCTCGTGGCTATCCCGATCCTCGATAGCAGCTGCCAAACGATTTGCCACTTCGAAATCCACCCCCCTGAAAAATGATTTTTCGTTTTGTTGGTTTTCATTTAGCTTTTGTTTTCCACTTGAACACAAGCACTTTCCTTTCATATATATAAGTACATATATAGATGAGGCCTTTTGTATAATTCGTTTGTTTTCATTTTGCTTTTTTCGGTTTTGTTTTTTTTTTTTTTTGTGTTAACTCACTTAATTAATTTCGAGTTGAAGTAACTTCACGCAACTGCCTCATGAAATGAAAATCAAATTAAATTATTGCTTTTGTTAGTTATTGTAGTCTTTGACCTCACCGTGAGGGGGTAAAACCTCTTCTCTTCTGCTTCTCCTCCTCTCTAGTCACATCAAAGAGAGACGAAAAGCGAGCTCATGTGGTGAAAAAAAAGGGAAAGAACGGAAATGTAAAAAGAATTGTACAAATTATTGTGAATTGATTCACAATTGGAAATCTTTTTGAATCAAAAAATTGTTCGCTTGCTTAACGAGTTAAATTATTATTTTCTTCGTCATGCTGGGAATAGGAAAATTTGTTTGAACTGGGAAATTTGTAATGGGAAAAAGAAGGGATTAACAAGAGTTGACAATCGAATCCTTTTTCTTCGCTGGGAAAAAACTTCTCAGAACAGTCTTGGAAATTTTCGTGAATTTCAGCTTTATCCTATAATCCACATACAAACATACATTAACTTTGAAGGTATTAAATACCCATAAAGAAACTAAATTATTTAAATTTAATGTGGCATATATGACTGCTTTTTTAGGACTAACATCATTCAAATCAATCTACGGGAAGGACTATTAGAAATATTCTTTATTCTGATTGACCAAGAACAGACCATATTTAACTTTTCACTTTATGATAAGGGACTATTAGATGGCGATTCCTTGTAGAATTGGGCGGCAGCAGGGCTACTTCGTTTCATTCTATTCCCATGACTTAACACCCAAATATTTTTATTTATTTCGTTTTCTAAGTAACTAAAAATTGTTCTTGTTATGTTTGTTGTATTCGAATTACTTTGGTACACAGTTTTCCCATTTTTGAAGTGACATTGATATCAGTTATTATGTGTTTTCGGGTTTGATTCTTCTCTTTAATAATGTGTAATATAATCGAAATTTCTGCGTCAAATAAAAAACTCCCGTTTGTAAATGTAGTTAATATGCAGTAAAACAAACCAAAGGGCCTAACTTCGACCGCGCCGAAGTATACCCTTGCAATCTTTACTTACCCATGTCTATCAAAGTGGAAAAGGTTTTCTATAAGAAGAAAAAAATAACAAATTTATCGATCACTGTTTACCACCGATTGTTCTTACATACTTGAGCTATATGATATAGTCACCCGATATTGATCAAGTATGGCACACTTGTTTATATGTATAAATTTCACGACAATAGCTCAGAAAGTAACGAAGTTATTGAGAAAAGTCATTTTTATGGGAGCTTAATGAATCCAAGGTATATAAACTGTGCAGCTCTATAGCTCTATAGCTCTATACTGCTGGCATCGTACATCCTGGAATCGGATATAGCTCTCATTAAAAAGATCGGTTGAAAAGAACGACTTTTCTCAATAAATCGTTAATAACTCGTTAATTTTCACCATATTAGCATAAAGGCTGCTCCTCAGTCTTAGTATAAGTTCACCTTAATATCCTCGTCCTTTTTGCCAAATATAAAGGGAAATAGATTTTTTGCTTTACAAAAGACTGCAATCTGACTGTGGACAATCGGCAAAACAATCTGATCTATTGCGACATATAAAAAGTGACAATACTAAAAATTATAACAATTACACAATTACAAGATCATTATCACTTCTAGAATATTGTATACACCAAACAAAAGTTGAGTAAGACCTAAGTATATCGATTTTTCAACATAATACTTTCACTTAAAGAGATGAAGACAATATCACAACTTAACAATTTGAATTTCCATATCTCACTGAACTGAAAATCAAAATTAAACTTCACCATAAAGAATATAGACATAATAAAGTCTGTTGATTGTTTATTATTTATTTATATTTGATATGTCCATAGAACTTGATATATCTCAAATAAAATTTAGTCTTTGTTTTCGATACTACACCGGAAGAATATAAACAAAAACCAGACTAAACAAATCTACAAAATGTCAAGGCTTTAATATCATAATAAAAACACAGACATGATATGCATAATGCAACAAATTTTAATACCCATTAATCAATCGTATTTAATATTAAACATAACTCATAAATCAAAGTAATTCAAAAAATTGTCAAATAATAGTATAGAAAATTATGTCATTTTAAAAAATTATAAAAAATATTTAAAACTAATATTATAAACAGTATTTTAGCAAAAAAAAATTGGCAGACACTTGATTTTATATTTGTAGGATTTCATTTTAGTGGCAAAGGATTATTCCCTAAATATTTCCACAAAGTATTAAAAATTTTTAAGCCCCAAAATGAGCCATTTTAGAGTCTTATCCACTTACAATCTGTGAGATTACAAGTTTTCAAAATTAATTCATTGAATTGGATTGGGCCAAAAAGACTCTCACATTTATCTTCCAATGAACAAGTTTTTTGTACTCATTTGCTTAATCCATTTGCCAAAGATGTAAATTTAAGTGGTCAAAAACATTCAAATATCTATCCCATCCAATTGATTGATTTTATTATATGCCAATCAATGTGAGATTTAAGTTTCTGTCCAATGTCATCGGCTTTTGATTAGCTGATTATAAACAACTTGAAAATTAATAATACCAAAAATTAATTAAGTGGCACACTTTAAAAAGAAACATTTACATCTCTCAAGTAAACTGAAACTTAAAAAGCGATAAACTTGTTTCACACAGTCAACAACCACTTTTCTGATACAAATCGTTTAGTTTAAATTGAGATTTTGGCGAGACAACAAAAAACCTAAAAACGATCGGTTTATTTTTTTATTTTTTATGTCATTTTTAAATGTCAGCGAGACAAAAGGCGCCACCCACTAAATGACATTTTGTTGGCTTTATGAGTTTGTTTAGCGCAATTTTGGCGGTAATTCTTTGCAGTTGAATGAATTAAGTGCAATTCCAATTAAGTTTAAGAAAAAAACCTAAAAAAAAAAAAAACAAACTCTGCAACAGGCAAAACAGAATACCGGAAGTGCAACGATTGCAGTTTGTTTGTTTGTTGGTTGTTGTGTTTTTTTCTTTTCAATAGTTTGTTTTTTTTTGTGTGCAAAATGCAACGGAAACTAAATAAATTGTAATTAACCGTCGACTCTTGAGTGCACATGGCTTGGGCACTGATTGGGAGTGGTTGCTTCTAGCTGGGTAGGTAGTTTAGGTCGATTTCGATCTCGAGCCCTGTAATCATTTATTCCACATGAAGAATTTGCATAACTATGCTAAAAACTGAGGGGTCAGAGTTAGGTTTGCAACTGGTCATAAATGAACCTGAACCAGAAACGAATGACATAGAGCAGATTCGAAATGCATTCGCCAAAAGAGAATCGGTTAGTACAATGCTTGACAATTAGGGGATGATCGGGATAAGGAAGGATGCTGCTGAAATTGCTGGGGATTCTAGGTTTCTCTCTCCCTCTCCCTCTCTCTCTTTCTCTCTCGATGATGAGAGGAAAAGTGATAAATATTTTGCGCTTGGTTGACAGCTCATAAACATTGACATCTCGGCAAGTCAATGACATTCACAATGAGAATGACAATGTTCAATCAGGTACAGGAGCAGTGATTAGTTTTAAGGTTGTGCATCCTTTTTACTATAGTCAAACTGTACTACAAGTGGAAAGTGTGATGGCAGCTGTCGGCTTTAGTTGTAAGAGCTCTGATGATTACAACAATCAAGCAAATCCAACCCCATTCCAAATGTTGAGATTAATGATGATGATGATGATGACGATGTCCAGTTTATGCGACTGGGGGTTGTTGCTGCTGGGCTAAAGTCAATATATGCAACGGATTTCAACAACTTACAACTTTCAAAAATTACCATACTCTCTTCTCTGCCCCCTTGAGCTGAGGTTTTCTCGGGTTATCGGGTTTTGGGTTTCGGTTTCGCTTTTCCACACAGCCTTTGTTTATAATGCATTTTCACGGCGGGACACCCCGATAAAATGAGAGAACTATAAAGGAATAAAGTGGGCGTTGTAATGTTGACACTGTAATTTACGCATTGCACCTTTTTTGGTTCCTCCTCTCTCTCTCGAGATTTTCCCTTCATGGATTTGTTTCAAGAATATTTGCATAACACTGTGAATACCGAAAGGGCTGTGTCATTTGGGTTAAAAACGTAATTTGATATGCTGGAGGTACAGTTGATATTTATTTTCGTACAAATTTACGCTTTAACATACACAATTGGTCATGGGAGGTAAGAAGGTAGGCAAAGTATTGAACCAACCCTCGATAAGTGAGCGGCGGGGTGTCAATTGCCAAAGCTCCAACAGATGGCAGCACCTTCAAATTGTGCTTTAGGCAACAGCGTAGCTCAAGCCTCTTTAGCTCAGTGGCAGAGCACTGGTCTTGTAAACCAGGGGTCGTGAGTTCAATCCTCACAGGAGGCAAACTCAAATTCTTAAATGATAATTTTTTCTTTTTTTTAGTTCTTTTTTTAAGCGTAAAAATATTTTTTTGCTTATAGTTTGTACTCAAATACTCATTTTTAATTCTGATCTTGAATCTAGTAAACCTATAAAATTATTTATTATTTTAATAAAATCTGGTGGCTAGAATTATGTTACCAATATATGAATGTCATATAAACGTTTTTTAAATACCGAACTTTTGGAGAATGTTGTCAAAAATAACAAAAAACTTACAATTGAAACTTATAATAATCAATAGATAACTTTTATACCATATATATATCTAAAATACAAGATAAATATATATTTTTCATGTTATTTTGCTAGTAAAAACATTAACATTTTATTTTTTTAAATGAAAATAAAATTGCCATATTCTTGTTTGCAAAAATTCCAAATTTAAAAGTATTTGGCTATATTTAATGCTAATTTTTAGATATTTGAACCCCCTGCACTACTTACAAAATGTAATTTGTAGTTATTCAGACGGACTACTTTTAGTTTGAAAATGTTTTAATTTATATAAATTATTTTTTCCTTTTTGTGTAATGTTGACGTGGATTAAAAAATCCCATCATTTTTTTATATTACATTAATTTGTTACACTTGATACACATTCTATCAAATACTTCATATAATTTATTTTTGAATTCCATAACTTTCTGCAACAAACAATAAATTATTTTTAATCATATTACTTTGAATAATAATTATTATAATTATAATTAGACATCGTTAAATTTTTACAAGTTTAGTTTAGTTTAATATTTCGTACGACTCTCACAATCAACATACTTTTTGCTAGGCCATAAAAATATCAAAACAACCATAAAAGCATTACCAACCAAGAATTTGTTATACCTCTAGACATCTAGTTTTTGGTTACTTGCTTAATAAAACTGTTTATTATGGGAAAAAGTAATAAAAACAAATATATCATTTGTGATAATACAAATGAATCCGAGATGTAAAATTTGTATTTTCATAATCACATAAAAATACAAAAAAGAAGATTTAGAAAAAAAGAAATTACTTTCGGTTTGTTTGCCTCCTGTGAGGATTGAACTCACGACCCCTGGTTTACAAGACCAGTGCTCTACCACTGAGCTAAAGAGGCGAATAGCCCCACTGTGCCATATAACTTGTTTCATTTTGAGGGTTAGTTTCGGCACTCAAATATCTCCCATCGATTGTAACTGCGATCTTTTATTTCAAGAGAAATTTCCCTCTGTCATTCTCATTCTCTTTCTCTACACACTCTCTCTCTCTCTCTTTGGTTCTAAAAATAAAAGAACTGAAAAGCTTTTTAGACATAGACCACACGTTGTAGATACTTTTTTTTGAAAATATTTTTTCCCATTTAGTCTGAATGCATTTTTCACTCGAAATAGTTTAAAAATTTTGAAATATTTTTGCTGCTAACTTGCATAATTTAATTGATTTAAAATGAAAACTCCACTTAGTCAAACGACTGGTTTCTTTGCCGAATACTATTTGAAATTAAAGGAGACAGCAGGATCGAGTTGTGAATCAGATATAACCAAGCTATCCAAATGCCAAAGTGATGACGAACGCGTGGCCTATGTGGATCAATTGGAATGGGTGCAGAAAGGTGATGCCGATTTGCAGGTTGCCCAAGAATTCCACAATAAAGATGAGAAACTGGCAGCTGAGATCAAGGAAAGAGCCACTGCAGCCTTTAAGGCCAAGAAATGGTTGGAAGCCATGCTCCTCTATACCAGGAACTATATTACCTTGCCCAGTGATAAGGTGCCCGAAGTACGGATAGCTCTGGCCAATCGTTCAGCAACTCTATATCATCTGCAGAAATATAAGTAGGTTTTCCATGGAGTTTTCATTTCAGTTAGTTAATGTTTGTTATTCGTTTTAGAGAGTGCCTATTGGATATTCAACGTTCAATTGATCTTGGCTATCCCAAGGATTTGATTTACAAACTCTATGAACGTCAGGCTCGTTGCCATATGGCTCTCAAGGACTATCCACACACCATTGAGTCTTTCAAGTGGGTACGCCTCTTCTCTCTTTAATTACCCCCTCGCTAAACCAATTTCATCTTTCAGGAAATGCATTACAGCCATGGATGATTCCACCTTAAGCTCTGATAAGCGAGCTAAACTCAATCTGGATGCCATGACCATGATTAAAATGCTGCAGCATGACCCACGCACAGCCAAACAGGATGCCAAGCAAAAGAAATTGGCAACTTCATCTGCATCTTCTACTGCTCTGCAGGAGGAAAAGGAATTCCTTAGTGATCTAGTGCGTATCGATCAAAACAAACAAGAAGGTCGCTTTGCTCGAGCAGCTGCCGATGTGAAAATTGGACAGGAATTACTTGTGGAGCGACCCTATGTGGCTGTCTTATTGGAGAAATATGCCAAGACCCATTGCGAGGCTTGTTTTATGCGGTAAGCTCTTAGCCAAGACACCAACCCCATATAGAGGGTTGTGGCATAAGATAGGAGTTTTTGGAAGAGGTAAAACTCCGTATGCGGTTGTGTATTTTTCTAAAAAATAGTTGATGTATCTTAGGCAATATAGGTACGAATTCTGAAACATTATCTGGCCTCTATTTTTCAGAATCTTCAATATTCTTAAACTTATCTTATATAGACTTTGGATATTGTAAAAATTACTGACGATGTTTAATAAGATTGACAAGTTATAACGATATTTAAAATTAATGCCGAATTGGCAAACGCTCGTGGCATAAATCCAGTGGGTTTCAGAAGCGACCAATTTGGAAATGTCTTTTTTATTAGTGTAAATTTTAAAAACATGATAATTTTTTATCTTTTTAAAAAATTGTTCTTCATCTCGAAAAAGCTACTGTTTTTTTATACTTCTTAAAGAAATTGAGTAAAATCTTTTCTCAGTGTTATTGTGTTTTTTCAAATAATTCAATTTTAAAACAATTTTTGTATATTAATTAAAAAATTTAATTTTTGCAGTAAATAGAGTAAATACGTAAAAAATATGTGAGACATTGTAGAAAATTGTTATTTTCTTATGAACCTTAAATATTTATTCTTTCTTCTTTAAAAGTATCAAAGCATTATCAGGCATTATTATCAGTGTGGAAATGGAGTACTCAAATAATTTATTTAAACCTTGTAGACCTTCTAGGAATTTTTTTCTTAAACACCATACAATTTACTTTACATGGCTTGAGCTCATTATAATTGACTGACTTTCGACCTTACCCTTTAGATAGACAATTTTTCAGACTCCGAAGCCAAATTAAGTCAAATTTTTAAGTGTATATGTATATCAAAAGTTACCAGGGGTTATATAGAGGATGGTACGATCAAAAAAATTAAGATGAAGGTATTTTGTCAGTATATGGAATAATCAAAATTGCACGACCTCTTTGAAGACTCACTAGTTAGTGATGTAAAGAAATGACAAAAGTGGACAGCTATTCAAAATATTGACATTCCGAATAAAGTCGAATTTTCCTGAATCCATTTATAATTTCAATTGAAAGCCGCGTTATAGCCCTCTTTTTATTTTACAAAGTTTTTACTAGAAACAAATAGCTCCTTCTCAATATCTGAGTTTTTGAAATAGCTAAATATAACTATTTCTCTCTTCTTTCAGCACTGTGGTTCCAGTGGCCTGTCCCCGTTGTGCCGATGTAGTCTATTGCTCTGAGAAATGCCAACAATTGGCAGCAAATAAATATCATAAATATGAATGTGGCATTTTGCCATCAATTTGGCGTTCGGGAGCATCGATCAACAATCATATTGCTCTGCGTATATTTGCCAGTAAACCATGGAGTTACTTTAAGGACTTGAAACCTTTGATCGATGTGGAATTGCCAGTGGAGAAATTAATAAGGTAAGTTGGAAATAAAATGTTAAAAAAGGCTAATCAGTTTTTTTAGTCTGCCCAAAGATGATTTTCGTCGCGTGGCCCAGTTGGAAAGGCATCAAACAGAGCGACAGCCCTCAAATTTCTTTCAGCACGTGCTGATGGCTCGCTTTTTGGCCAAGTGTCTCAGGGCGTCCAATTATTTGGGCAGCGAAGAACCTCAGAAGGAAGATGTCCAGGCTCTTACTTCACTTATTCTGCGCAGTCTACAGTTTATTCAATTCAATACCCACGAAGTGGCCGAACTACATAAATTCAGTTCGTCAAAGAGTGAGAAATCCATATTCATTGGCGGAGCCATTTATCCAACTTTGGCCCTCTTCAATCACTCGTGTGATCCGGGCGTAGTGCGTTATTTCCGTGGCTCCACCATACACATCAATAGTGTGCGTCCCATTGAGGCGGGATTGCCCATCAATGAGAACTATGGTCCCATTTATACGCAGGACAAGCGCGAGGAACGTCAATCGAGGCTAAAGGAGCTCTATTGGTTCGAATGCTGTTGCGATGCCTGTCTCGAGAATTGGCCACTCTTCGAGGATTTGCCACGGGATGTTATACGTTTCCGTTGCGAGGCTCCGAACAATTGTGCCGCAGTGATTGAAGTGCCACCAACTTGCAATGATTTTATGGTGAAATGTGTGACTTGCGGTGAGAATACAAATATCCTAAAGGGACTCAAGGTTATGCAGGACACGGAAATGATGACACGGACAGGCAAACGTCTATACGAGTCTGGTGACTACTCCAAGGCATTGTATAAGTTTATCGATCTATTGAGGATCATGTATGAAGTGTTAGCACCACCTTTCCCCGATTTCTGTGAAAGTCAACAGCATTTAAAGGATTGCTTCTTAAATTTGGGCAATGTCTACAATTTGGATTAATCACTGATTGATATTTATTTTTGTAACAATACATATATGTATGTTTATTGGATTTAAAAGTTACTTGGATAAGAATAAATGCTCGGCATCTGACACGCTCCATCGTAAAGTTTATAGCAACCATTTGGGCCATGGTAACAGCATCGATAGCAGCTTAATACGAGTCCATACGAATAACCTGAAAATGGCAACACAAAATTTAGATAAATGAATCAATTCTAACAAGAGTCACAGTTTCTCATATGCCAAACATCATTAATAACATATAAGAAAGGAGTTAATATATCCGATTAATGCAAATTTTTGCATTTGATCATTTCGTTTAAGTAATTCTAACCTGTTCATTACCCAAAATTCTCGAATCACAAGCAAAATGATTTTAATTTTGAATTCCTTGGACAAACATCTGCTTGATATTGCCTAACTTTTAGGATTACAAGACCCTTGAAATACCTTAAAATCAACAAAATGCACAAAAAAAAGGAAATTATTCTAAGCAAAATGTACAGCATGATTTAAGGGTATACTATATTATTACATTGAAGGTACTAACTAACCTAAGCTAATGTTCTAATTTGTTTAAATTTCCTTCAAAGTTTGCTTAATGACGCTTGATCTAAAAACTTCATTGGAATAGTTCCCATTTTACTTTTATTGATGGATGTTGGTATTATTTATGCCAACTTTCGGATTTTTTTTAACAGATACATTTAAACAAAATGCCCATATATTTGGAGGGACAATATCTTTATGGATAGACATACATAGTTACTCTTTGATAAAGTTGTAGATCTAGGAAATCTAATTGTAAGATAAACTACATAAGAAAAATTTTCAATGTGGCCCCATCAATCGTTTTTAGGGCCAATTCGTGGGTTCCTTTGACTTGACGCCGTTTTAGAACACTAAGCCTGAAACTATTTTTAATTAGTCATAGCATGCATATGGCCACCTCAATATGAGACGCACACAAAGTAAAATTAAATGTGTTTAAAAGCAATTTCTGTTTTTTGCTCTTCGCGGTCTAAATTGGGATCGCAATGTCAATTTGCCATCATACTCCAGTAGGCTTCTTTTAATCATTCTTTCTTCTTTAATTAATCGTAGGGTAATGCTTGGTGCTATCTTTATATACAAACTTTTAATAGGTGAAATAGACTCTCCTGATCACTGTATTTCTAACTATGCTTTGCCAGAACCTTTTCGAGTCCTATGCTTTGATTACAATCTTCTGTATCCCGTAATCGAAATCGCTTTCTTTTCTGAAAACATCTATTCTATCACATTTAGCTCCTAATTAGCTGTAGTTAATCATATATTAATTGTTTGTACGTTTCATTTGTATTTGTCTACGTGATCTTGCTGCGCCCCACGGTCGGTCGGGCGGGAGGAGGACAGCTCTCTGCGTGGGCTTGCGCGAAACAGGCTATGTCCTGGTGTCGTCTGGGCCACTTCAACGTACTTCGCATTAAACGCGTCAACGTCCATATGATTACAGCTTTTGCTACTGTTAGAATTGTTTCCAATATAAGTTTCAAATAGTTTACCCAGCTAAAGTAACATCCCTTTTTATGACATTTATGACTCATACTAATTGGTATTTATATTCATTTAATTACCTCCACATCTGTGTTTTCGATAAGCAAACTGTGCATATTCTTTCAAATAACAGGGTGTCCATGGATTCGGATTTTGGGGATAATAACTGGATGGAATCTCGTTTGATACTGGTGAAGCTACAGTTGAATCTTGTATTATAGTTGGCTGTTCTGTTGTTGTTGTTGTTGGCGATTTCCTAGTTGTTGTAGTTGTTGTGGTAGCTTCAGTTGTTGTTCTTATTGGCGATTTCCTAGTTGTTGTTGTGGTAGATTGAACTGTTGTTGTTTTTGTAGTTGGAGATTTGGTTGTTGTAGTTGTGGTAGCTTCAGTTGTTGTAGTGATAGCTCTAGTTGTTGTTCTTGTAGTCGGAGCTTCAGTTGTTGTTGTTGTCGTGGTTGTTGTTGAATTTATAGGAAAATCCTCAGGAAATTCTGGCCTAACATCCTGACCCATTTCCACCATTGTAAACATCAAAAACAAGCAAACAAATTTCACTATAATTTCCATTTTGCATGAAAGTTTATAGAGTTTTCGGTTTAGTTCAATTTTACACTCTGTTCTTCTCGGCTTGCTATTAAAAGTGCAACTAAATGGAATTCATCAGTTTGAGCTCCGTTCTGCGGGCGGGATTCAAGAGGTGCCCGGCTGCTGTTGCTGATAAGCAGCTTGAGCTGGGGAAAAACTCATTTTATTATATACATACCTATACATACATAAAATTACATGTACTACAAGTTTTTTTTTTTAATATTGTTTATCAGTTCCTTGAAATTCATTTTATATAATGTTTATTTTTGTACGTCAGAATTACATAAACATTCAGGTAATTTTCTTACAGTGTATAGCGCGTCATTGCCTTATCAGAGGCTGCTGTAGGTGAAATTCGAATAATTATTTGTTATTGAAATTACCTGCGGGTGACTGGGCTCGAGTTACCTTGTAACATATAGGCATGTATATGTAACTTTTAATAAATAAGACTACGCTTTTGTTCACTTGAAAATGTGTACAGACTTAATGGAGGAAGCAAAATTTGCATTCAGAACAATCGTTGAAAACGAAAGGCAAAGTACTTGAACTTGAATAAGTCAAATGAAACAGAAACTGTATAGAATAAAGTAATCAATCAATAGGACAGAAATATTACTCATTCGAAATAATCACCTCCTTTCTGGGACATGTTTTCATTATTAAAACAGTATTTTCTATTGAAACTTAATAATAAACTTGATTAGATAACTTTCCACACTCAACTCCACTTTAAAGTAAGACTTAAATGCATATTAACCGTCAAATTAGCACGTAATAATTTCTTTGTACAAACAAATAAAAATGTTTAGCTTGTAAAACTTCAAAGCCTAAAAGTAAGCAGCAGTTTTTTGCACACTAAACTAACGAAAATTGAGAAAAATGTATAAAATTTGTCATTCATGAATGGGACCAAATTCAAATGTAAACAAAAAAGAAATACATAATTAAACAGAATTTATTTTGCATCGTTCCCAGAAATAACTAAACCAAATTTATTTTGTATTTATTAGACACTTGGTTCATACGCAACCACAAAAAGCTTTTACAAGAGCTTTTCGCTCAACAAAACCCTGCATCAGACTAGCGTATCTCGCCAACGACCATACTACGTTGAATACATCGGTTCTCGTCCGATCACCGAAATTAAGCAACGTCGGGCGCGGTTAGTACTTAGATGGGGGACCGCTTGGGAACACCGCGTGTTGTTGGCATCCCAACAATCTTTTTTAAAATTTTTTTTATTATACTTCCAACCCACTGTATTGGAGTATTGGCGTATGGGTGATATTTTTTTGGGCCGGCATACAAAAAGAAAGACCCCTTCTTTTAGTTGGAGCAATTTGCTTTTGTATATTGTGTTTGGTATTTGGTATTGTGTTTTGTATTTTTTATTTGATTGTCATATATAAAAAGTTTAAATTTCCCTAGTTTGCTTTGTATATTTCATCAAATTCACTTTCAGTAAATTTGGCAGTCTTGCGATAGGCCAAAATACCCCCCCAAAAAACAAAACAAACCTTATGTGTTTCTTTGCATCCGTCAGATACAAATGGCAAAGGAGCAGCGGATGGAGATGGAATTAATGCCTATAAAACCCTGCATCAGACTAGCGTATCTCGCCAACGACCATACTACGTTGAATACATCGGTTCTCGTCCGATCACCGAAATTAAGCAACGTCGGGCGCGGTTAGTACTTAGATGGGGGACCGCTTGGGAACACCGCGTGTTGTTGGCATCCCAACAATCTTTTTTACAATTTTTTTTATTATACTTCCAACCCACTGTATTGCCGTATGGGTAATATTTTTTTGAGCCAGCATACGAAAAGAAAGACTCCTTTTAGTTGGAGCAATTTGCCTTTGTTTATTGTGTTTGGTATTTGGTATTGTGTTTTGTATTTTTTATTTGATTGTCATATATAAAAAGTTTAAATTTCCCTAGTTTGCTTTGTATATTTCATCAAATTCACTTTCAGTAAATTTGGCAGTCTTGCGATAGGCCAAAATACCCCCTCAAAAAACAAAACAAACCATATGTATTTCTTTGCATCCGTCAGATACAAATGGCAAAGGAGCAGCGGATGGAGATGGAATTAATGCCTATAAAACCCTGCATCAGACTAGCGTATCTCGCCAACGACCATACTACGTTGAATACATCGGTTCTCGTCCGATCACCGAAATTAAGCAACGTCGGGCGCGGTTAGTACTTAGATGGGGGACCGCTTGGGAACACCGCGTGTTGTTGGCATCCCAACAATCTTTTTTACAATTTTTTTTATTATACTTCCAACCCACTGTATTGGAGTATTGGCGTATGGGTGATATTTTTTTGGGCCAGCATACGAAAAGAAAGACTCCTTTTAGTTGGAGCAATTTGCCTTTGTTTATTGTGTTTGGTATTTGGTATTGTGTTTTGTATTTTTTATTTGATTGTCATATATAAAAAGTTTAAATTTCCCTAGTTTGCTTTGTATATTTCATCAAATTCACTTTCAGTAAATTTGGCAGTCTTGCGATAGGCCAAAATACCCCCCCAAAAAACAAAACAAACCTTATGTGTTTCTTTGCATCCGTCAGATACAAATGGCAAAGGAGCAGCGGATGGAGATGGAATTAATGCCTATAAAACCCTGCATCAGACTAGCGTATCTCGCCAACGACCATACTACGTTGAATACATCGGTTCTCGTCCGATCACCGAAATTAAGCAACGTCGGGCGCGGTTAGTACTTAGATGGGGGACCGCTTGGGAACACCGCGTGTTGTTGGCATCCCAACAATCTTTTTTACAATTTTTTTTATTATACTTCCAACCCACTGTATTGGAGTATTGGCGTATGGGTGATATTTTTTTGGGCCAGCATACGAAAAGAAAGACTCCTTTTAGTTGGAGCAATTTGCCTTTGTTTATTGTGTTTGGTATTTGGTATTGTGTTTTGTATTTTTTATTTGATTGTCATATATAAAAAGTTTAAATTTCCCTAGTTTGCTTTGTATATTTCATCAAATTCACTTTCAGTAAATTTGGCAGTCTTGCGATAGGCCAAAATACCCCCCCAAAAAACAAAACAAACCTTATGTGTTTCTTTGCATCCGTCAGATACAAATGGCAAAGGAGCAGCGGATGGAGATGGAATTAATGCCTATAAAACCCTGCATCAGACTAGCGTATCTCGCCAACGACCATACTACGTTGAATACATCGGTTCTCGTCCGATCACCGAAATTAAGCAACGTCGGGCGCGGTTAGTACTTAGATGGGGGACCGCTTGGGAACACCGCGTGTTGTTGGCATCCCAACAATCTTTTTTACAATTTTTTTTATTATACTTCCAACCCACTGTATTGCCGTATGGGTAATATTTTTTTGGGCCAGCATACGAAAAGAAAGACTCCTTTTAGTTGGAGCAATTTGCCTTTGTTTATTGTGTTTGGTATTTGGTATTGTGTTTTGTATTTTTTATTTGATTGTCATATATAAAAAGTTTAAATTTCCCTAGTTTGCTTTGTATATTTCATCAAATTCACTTTCAGTAAATTTGGCAGTCTTGCGATAGGCCAAAATACCCCCTCAAAAAACAAAACAAACCATATGTATTTCTTTGCATCCGTCAGATACAAATGGCAAAGGAGCAGCGGATGGAGATGGAATTAATGCCTATAAAACCCTGCATCAGACTAGCGTATCTCGCCAACGACCATACTACGTTGAATACATCGGTTCTCGTCCGATCACCGAAATTAAGCAACGTCGGGCGCGGTTAGTACTTAGATGGGGGACCGCTTGGGAACACCGCGTGTTGTTGGCATCCCAACAATCTTTTTTACAATTTTTTTTATTATACTTCCAACCAACTTCCAATTTTTTTTATTATACTGTATTGGAGTATTGGCGTATGGGTGATATTTTTTTGGGCCAGCATACGAAAAGAAAGACTCCTTTTAGTTGGAGCAATTTGCTTTTGTATATTGTGTTTGGTATTTGGTATTGTGTTTTGTATTTTTTTTTTGATTGTCATATATAAAAAGTTTAAATTTCCCTAGTTTGCTTTGTATATTTCATCAAATTCACTTTCAGTAAATTTGGCAGTCTTGCGATAGGCCAAAATACCCCCCCAAAAAACAAAACAAACCTTATGTGTTTCTTTGCATCCGTCAGATACAAATGGCAAAGGAGCAGCGGATGGAGATGGAATTAATGCCTATAAAACCCTGCATCAGACTAGCGTATCTCGCCAACGACCATACTACGTTGAATACATCGGTTCTCGTCCGATCACCGAAATTAAGCAACGTCGGGCGCGGTTAGTACTTAGATGGGGGACCGCTTGGGAACACCGCGTGTTGTTGGCATCCCAACAATCTTTTTTACAATTTTTTTTATTATACTTCCAACCCACTGTATTGGAGTATTGGCGTATGGGTGATATTTTTTTGGGCCAGCATACGAAAAGAAAGACTCCTTTTAGTTGGAGCAATTTGCCTTTGTTTATTGTGTTTGATATTTGGTATTGTGTTTTGTATTTTTTATTTGATTGTCATATATAAAAAGTTTAAATTTCCCTAGTTTGCTTTGTATATTTCATCAAATTCACTTTCAGTAAATTTGGCAGTCTTGCGATAGGCCAAAATACCCCCCAAAAAACAAAACAAACCTTATGTGTTTCTTTGCATCCGTCAGATACAAATGGCAAAGGAGCAGCGGATGGAGATGGAATTAATGCCTATAAAACCCTGCATCAGACTAGCGTATCTCGCCAACGACCATACTACGTTGAATACATCGGTTCTCGTCCGATCACCGAAATTAAGCAACGTCGGGCGCGGTTAGTACTTAGATGGGGGACCGCTTGGGAACACCGCGTGTTGTTGGCATCCCAACAATCTTTTTTACAATTTTTTTTATTATACTTCCAACCCACTGTATTGGAGTATTGGCGTATGGGTGATATTTTTTTGGGCCAGCATACGAAAAGAAAGACTCCTTTTAGTTGGAGCAATTTGCCTTTGTTTATTGTGTTTGGTATTTGGTATTGTGTTTTGTATTTTTTATTTGATTGTCATATATAAAAAGTTTAAATTTCCCTAGTTTGCTTTGTATATTTCATCAAATTCACTTTCAGTAAATTTGGCAGTCTTGCGATAGGCCAAAATACCCCCCCAAAAAACAAAACAAACCTTATGTGTTTCTTTGCATCCGTCAGATACAAATGGCAAAGGAGCAGCGGATGGAGATGGAATTAATGCCTATAAAACCCTGCATCAGACTAGCGTATCTCGCCAACGACCATACTACGTTGAATACATCGGTTCTCGTCCGATCACCGAAATTAAGCAACGTCGGGCGCGGTTAGTACTTAGATGGGGGACCGCTTGGGAACACCGCGTGTTGTTGGCATCCCAACAATCTTTTTTACAATTTTTTTTATTATACTTCCAACCCACTGTATTGGAGTATTGGCGTATGGGTGATATTTTTTTGGGCCGGCATACAAAAAGAAAGACCCCTTCTTTTAGTTGGAGCAATTTGCTTTTGTATATTGTGTTTGGTATTTGGTATTGTGTTTTGTATTTATTATTTGATTGTCATATATAAAAAGTTTAAATTTCCCTAGTTTGCTTTGTATATTTCATCAAATTCACTTTCAGTAAATTTGGCAGTCTTGCGATAGGCCAAAATACCCCCTCAAAAAACAAAACAAACCATATGTATTTCTTTGCATCCGTCAGATACAAATGGCAAAGGAGCAGCGGATGGAGATGGAATTAATGCCTATAAAACCCTGCATCAGACTAGCGTATCTCGCCAACGACCATACTACGTTGAATACATCGGTTCTCGTCCGATCACCGAAATTAAGCAACGTCGGGCGCGGTTAGTACTTAGATGGGGGACCGCTTGGGAACACCGCGTGTTGTTGGCATCCCAACAATCTTTTTTACAATTTTTTTTATTATACTTCCAACCCACTGTATTGGAGTATTGGCGTATGGGTGATATTTTTTTGGGCCGGCATACAAAAAGAAAGACCCCTTCTTTTAGTTGGAGCAATTTGCTTTTGTATATTGTGTTTGGTATTTGGTATTGTGTTTTGTATTTATTATTTGATTGTCATATATAAAAAGTTTAAATTTCCCTAGTTTGCTTTGTATATTTCATCAAATTCACTTTCAGTAAATTTGGCAGTCTTGCGATAGGCCAAAATACCCCCTCAAAAAACAAAACAAACCATATGTATTTCTTTGCATCCGTCAGATACAAATGGCAAAGGAGCAGCGGATGGAGATGGAATTAATGCCTATAAAACCCTGCATCAGACTAGCGTATCTCGCCAACGACCATACTACGTTGAATACATCGGTTCTCGTCCGATCACCGAAATTAAGCAACGTCGGGCGCGGTTAGTACTTAGATGGGGGACCGCTTGGGAACACCGCGTGTTGTTGGCATCCCAACAATCTTTTTTACAATTTTTTTTATTATACTTCCAACCCACTGTATTGGAGTATTGGCGTATGGGTGATATTTTTTTGGGCCGGCATACAAAAAGAAAGACCCCTTCTTTTAGTTGGAGCAATTTGCTTTTGTATATTGTGTTTGGTATTTGGTATTGTGTTTTGTATTTATTATTTGATTGTCATATATAAAAAGTTTAAATTTCCCTAGTTTGCTTTGTATATTTCATCAAATTCACTTTCAGTAAATTTGGCAGTCTTGCGATAGGCCAAAATACCCCCCCAAAAAACAAAACAAACCTTATGTGTTTCTTTGCATCCGTCAGATACAAATGGCAAAGGAGCAGCGGATGGAGATGGAATTAATGCCTATAAAACCCTGCATCAGACTAGCGTATCTCGCCAACGACCATACTACGTTGAATACATCGGTTCTCGTCCGATCACCGAAATTAAGCAACGTCGGGCGCGGTTAGTACTTAGATGGGGGACCGCTTGGGAACACCGCGTGTTGTTGGCATCCCAACAATCTTTTTTACAATTTTTTTTATTATACTTCCAACCCACTGTATTGGAGTATTGGCGTATGGGTGATATTTTTTTGGGCCAGCATACGAAAAGAAAGACTCCTTTTAGTTGGAGCAATTTGCCTTTGTTTATTGTGTTTGATATTTGGTATTGTGTTTTGTATTTTTTATTTGATTGTCATATATAAAAAGTTTAAATTTCCCTAGTTTGCTTTGTATATTTCATCAAATTCACTTTCAGTAAATTTGGCAGTCTTGCGATAGGCCAAAATACCCCCCCAAAAAACAAAACAAACCTTATGTGTTTCTTTGCATCCGTCAGATACAAATGGCAAAGGAGCAGCGGATGGAGATGGAATTAATGCCTATAAAACCCTGCATCAGACTAGCGTATCTCGCCAACGACCATACTACGTTGAATACATCGGTTCTCGTCCGATCACCGAAATTAAGCAACGTCGGGCGCGGTTAGTACTTAGATGGGGGACCGCTTGGGAACACCGCGTGTTGTTGGCATCCCAACAATCTTTTTTACAATTTTTTTTATTATACTTCCAACCCACTGTATTGCCGTATGGGTAATATTTTTTTGGGCCAGCATACGAAAAGAAAGACTCCTTTTAGTTGGAGCAATTTGCCTTTGTTTATTGTGTTTGGTATTTGGTATTGTGTTTTGTATTTTTTATTTGATTGTCATATATAAAAAGTTTAAATTTCCCTAGTTTGCTTTGTATATTTCATCAAATTCACTTTCAGTAAATTTGGCAGTCTTGCGATAGGCCAAAATACCCCCTCAAAAAACAAAACAAACCATATGTATTTCTTTGCATCCGTCAGATACAAATGGCAAAGGAGCAGCGGATGGAGATGGAATTAATGCCTATAAAACCCTGCATCAGACTAGCGTATCTCGCCAACGACCATACTACGTTGAATACATCGGTTCTCGTCCGATCACCGAAATTAAGCAACGTCGGGCGCGGTTAGTACTTAGATGGGGGACCGCTTGGGAACACCGCGTGTTGTTGGCATCCCAACAATCTTTTTTACAATTTTTTTTATTATACTTCCAACCAACTTCCAATTTTTTTTATTATACTGTATTGGAGTATTGGCGTATGGGTGATATTTTTTTGGGCCAGCATACGAAAAGAAAGACTCCTTTTAGTTGGAGCAATTTGCTTTTGTATATTGTGTTTGGTATTTGGTATTGTGTTTTGTATTTTTTTTTTGATTGTCATATATAAAAAGTTTAAATTTCCCTAGTTTGCTTTGTATATTTCATCAAATTCACTTTCAGTAAATTTGGCAGTCTTGCGATAGGCCAAAATACCCCCCCAAAAAACAAAACAAACCTTATGTGTTTCTTTGCATCCGTCAGATACAAATGGCAAAGGAGCAGCGGATGGAGATGGAATTAATGCCTATAAAACCCTGCATCAGACTAGCGTATCTCGCCAACGACCATACTACGTTGAATACATCGGTTCTCGTCCGATCACCGAAATTAAGCAACGTCGGGCGCGGTTAGTACTTAGATGGGGGACCGCTTGGGAACACCGCGTGTTGTTGGCATCCCAACAATCTTTTTTACAATTTTTTTTATTATACTTCCAACCCACTGTATTGGAGTATTGGCGTATGGGTGATATTTTTTTGGGCCAGCATACGAAAAGAAAGACTCCTTTTAGTTGGAGCAATTTGCCTTTGTTTATTGTGTTTGATATTTGGTATTGTGTTTTGTATTTTTTATTTGATTGTCATATATAAAAAGTTTAAATTTCCCTAGTTTGCTTTGTATATTTCATCAAATTCACTTTCAGTAAATTTGGCAGTCTTGCGATAGGCCAAAATACCCCCCCAAAAAACAAAACAAACCTTATGTGTTTCTTTGCATCCGTCAGATACAAATGGCAAAGGAGCAGCGGATGGAGATGGAATTAATGCCTATAAAACCCTGCATCAGACTAGCGTATCTCGCCAACGACCATACTACGTTGAATACATCGGTTCTCGTCCGATCACCGAAATTAAGCAACGTCGGGCGCGGTTAGTACTTAGATGGGGGACCGCTTGGGAACACCGCGTGTTGTTGGCATCCCAACAATCTTTTTTACAATTTTTTTTATTATACTTCCAACCCACTGTATTGGAGTATTGGCGTATGGGTGATATTTTTTTGGGCCAGCATACGAAAAGAAAGACTCCTTTTAGTTGGAGCAATTTGCCTTTGTTTATTGTGTTTGGTATTTGGTATTGTGTTTTGTATTTTTTATTTGATTGTCATATATAAAAAGTTTAAATTTCCCTAGTTTGCTTTGTATATTTCATCAAATTCACTTTCAGTAAATTTGGCAGTCTTGCGATAGGCCAAAATACCCCCCCAAAAAACAAAACAAACCTTATGTGTTTCTTTGCATCCGTCAGATACAAATGGCAAAGGAGCAGCGGATGGAGATGGAATTAATGCCTATAAAACCCTGCATCAGACTAGCGTATCTCGCCAACGACCATACTACGTTGAATACATCGGTTCTCGTCCGATCACCGAAATTAAGCAACGTCGGGCGCGGTTAGTACTTAGATGGGGGACCGCTTGGGAACACCGCGTGTTGTTGGCATCCCAACAATCTTTTTTACAATTTTTTTTATTATACTTCCAACCCACTGTATTGGAGTATTGGCGTATGGGTGATATTTTTTTGGGCCGGCATACAAAAAGAAAGACCCCTTCTTTTAGTTGGAGCAATTTGCTTTTGTATATTGTGTTTGGTATTTGGTATTGTGTTTTGTATTTATTATTTGATTGTCATATATAAAAAGTTTAAATTTCCCTAGTTTGCTTTGTATATTTCATCAAATTCACTTTCAGTAAATTTGGCAGTCTTGCGATAGGCCAAAATACCCCCTCAAAAAACAAAACAAACCATATGTATTTCTTTGCATCCGTCAGATACAAATGGCAAAGGAGCAGCGGATGGAGATGGAATTAATGCCTATAAAACCCTGCATCAGACTAGCGTATCTCGCCAACGACCATACTACGTTGAATACATCGGTTCTCGTCCGATCACCGAAATTAAGCAACGTCGGGCGCGGTTAGTACTTAGATGGGGGACCGCTTGGGAACACCGCGTGTTGTTGGCATCCCAACAATCTTTTTTACAATTTTTTTTATTATACTTCCAACCCACTGTATTGGAGTATTGGCGTATGGGTGATATTTTTTTGGGCCGGCATACAAAAAGAAAGACCCCTTCTTTTAGTTGGAGCAATTTGCTTTTGTATATTGTGTTTGGTATTTGGTATTGTGTTTTGTATTTATTATTTGATTGTCATATATAAAAAGTTTAAATTTCCCTAGTTTGCTTTGTATATTTCATCAAATTCACTTTCAGTAAATTTGGCAGTCTTGCGATAGGCCAAAATACCCCCTCAAAAAACAAAACAAACCATATGTATTTCTTTGCATCCGTCAGATACAAATGGCAAAGGAGCAGCGGATGGAGATGGAATTAATGCCTATAAAACCCTGCATCAGACTAGCGTATCTCGCCAACGACCATACTACGTTGAATACATCGGTTCTCGTCCGATCACCGAAATTAAGCAACGTCGGGCGCGGTTAGTACTTAGATGGGGGACCGCTTGGGAACACCGCGTGTTGTTGGCATCCCAACAATCTTTTTTACAATTTTTTTTATTATACTTCCAACCCACTGTATTGGAGTATTGGCGTATGGGTGATATTTTTTTGGGCCGGCATACAAAAAGAAAGACCCCTTCTTTTAGTTGGAGCAATTTGCTTTTGTATATTGTGTTTGGTATTTGGTATTGTGTTTTGTATTTATTATTTGATTGTCATATATAAAAAGTTTAAATTTCCCTAGTTTGCTTTGTATATTTCATCAAATTCACTTTCAGTAAATTTGGCAGTCTTGCGATAGGCCAAAATACCCCCCCAAAAAACAAAACAAACCTTATGTGTTTCTTTGCATCCGTCAGATACAAATGGCAAAGGAGCAGCGGATGGAGATGGAATTAATGCCTATAAAACCCTGCATCAGACTAGCGTATCTCGCCAACGACCATACTACGTTGAATACATCGGTTCTCGTCCGATCACCGAAATTAAGCAACGTCGGGCGCGGTTAGTACTTAGATGGGGGACCGCTTGGGAACACCGCGTGTTGTTGGCATCCCAACAATCTTTTTTACAATTTTTTTTATTATACTTCCAACCCACTGTATTGGAGTATTGGCGTATGGGTGATATTTTTTTGGGCCAGCATACGAAAAGAAAGACTCCTTTTAGTTGGAGCAATTTGCCTTTGTTTATTGTGTTTGGTATTTGGTATTGTGTTTTGTATTTTTTATTTGATTGTCATATATAAAAAGTTTAAATTTCCCTAGTTTGCTTTGTATATTTCATCAAATTCACTTTCAGTAAATTTGGCAGTCTTGCGATAGGCCAAAATACCCCCCCAAAAAACAAAACAAACCTTATGTGTTTCTTTGCATCCGTCAGATACAAATGGCAAAGGAGCAGCGGATGGAGATGGAATTAATGCCTATAAAACCCTGCATCAGACTAGCGTATCTCGCCAACGACCATACTACGTTGAATACATCGGTTCTCGTCCGATCACCGAAATTAAGCAACGTCGGGCGCGGTTAGTACTTAGATGGGGGACCGCTTGGGAACACCGCGTGTTGTTGGCATCCCAACAATCTTTTTTACAATTTTTTTTATTATACTTCCAACCCACTGTATTGGAGTATTGGCGTATGGGTGATATTTTTTTGGGCCGGCATACAAAAAGAAAGACCCCTTCTTTTAGTTGGAGCAATTTGCTTTTGTATATTGTGTTTGGTATTTGGTATTGTGTTTTGTATTTATTATTTGATTGTCATATATAAAAAGTTTAAATTTCCCTAGTTTGCTTTGTATATTTCATCAAATTCACTTTCAGTAAATTTGGCAGTCTTGCGATAGGCCAAAATACCCCCTCAAAAAACAAAACAAACCATATGTATTTCTTTGCATCCGTCAGATACAAATGGCAAAGGAGCAGCGGATGGAGATGGAATTAATGCCTATAAAACCCTGCATCAGACTAGCGTATCTCGCCAACGACCATACTACGTTGAATACATCGGTTCTCGTCCGATCACCGAAATTAAGCAACGTCGGGCGCGGTTAGTACTTAGATGGGGGACCGCTTGGGAACACCGCGTGTTGTTGGCATCCCAACAATCTTTTTTACAATTTTTTTTATTATACTTCCAACCCACTGTATTGCCGTATGGGTAATATTTTTTTGGGCCAGCATACGAAAAGAAAGACTCCTTTTAGTTGGAGCAATTTGCCTTTGTTTATTGTGTTTGGTATTTGGTATTGTGTTTTGTATTTATTATTTGATTGTCATATATAAAAAGTTTAAATTTCCCTAGTTTGCTTTGTATATTTCATCAAATTCACTTTCAGTAAATTTGGCAGTCTTGCGATAGGCCAAAATACCCCCCCAAAAAACAAAACAAACCTTATGTGTTTCTTTGCATCCGTCAGATACAAATGGCAAAGGAGCAGCGGATGGAGATGGAATTAATGCCTATAAAACCCTGCATCAGACTAGCGTATCTCGCCAACGACCATACTACGTTGAATACATCGGTTCTCGTCCGATCACCGAAATTAAGCAACGTCGGGCGCGGTTAGTACTTAGATGGGGGACCGCTTGGGAACACCGCGTGTTGTTGGCATCCCAACAATCTTTTTTACAATTTTTTTTATTATACTTCCAACCCACTGTATTGGAGTATTGGCGTATGGGTGATATTTTTTTGGGCCGGCATACAAAAAGAAAGACCCCTTCTTTTAGTTGGAGCAATTTGCTTTTGTATATTGTGTTTGGTATTTGGTATTGTGTTTTGTATTTATTATTTGATTGTCATATATAAAAAGTTTAAATTTCCCTAGTTTGCTTTGTATATTTCATCAAATTCACTTTCAGTAAATTTGGCAGTCTTGCGATAGGCCAAAATACCCCCTCAAAAAACAAAACAAACCATATGTATTTCTTTGCATCCGTCAGATACAAATGGCAAAGGAGCAGCGGATGGAGATGGAATTAATGCCTATAAAACCCTGCATCAGACTAGCGTATCTCGCCAACGACCATACTACGTTGAATACATCGGTTCTCGTCCGATCACCGAAATTAAGCAACGTCGGGCGCGGTTTTAGTACTTAGATGGGGGACCGCTTGGGAACACCGCGTGTTGTTGGCATCCCAACAATCTTTTTTACAATTTTTTTTATTATACTTCCAACCCACTGTATTGCCGTATGGGTAATATTTTTTTGGGCCAGCATACGAAAAGAAAGACTCCTTTTAGTTGGAGCAATTTGCCTTTGTTTATTGTGTTTGGTATTTGGTATTGTGTTTTGTATTTTTTATTTGATTGTCATATATAAAAAGTTTAAATTTCCCTAGTTTGCTTTGTATATTTCATCAAATTCACTTTCAGTAAATTTGGCAGTCTTGCGATAGGCCAAAATACCCCCTCAAAAAACAAAACAAACCATATGTATTTCTTTGCATCCGTCAGATACAAATGGCAAAGGAGCAGCGGATGGAGATGGAATTAATGCCTATAAAACCCTGCATCAGACTAGCGTATCTCGCCAACGACCATACTACGTTGAATACATCGGTTCTCGTCCGATCACCGAAATTAAGCAACGTCGGGCGCGGTTTTAGTACTTAGATGGGGGACCGCTTGGGAACACCGCGTGTTGTTGGCATCCCAACAATCTTTTTTACAATTTTTTTTATTATACTTCCAACCAACTTCCAATTTTTTTTATTATACTGTATTGGAGTATTGGCGTATGGGTGATATTTTTTTGGGCCAGCATACGAAAAGAAAGACTCCTTTTAGTTGGAGCAATTTGCTTTTGTATATTGTGTTTGGTATTTGGTATTGTGTTTTGTATTTTTTTTTTGATTGTCATATATAAAAAGTTTAAATTTCCCTAGTTTGCTTTGTATATTTCATCAAATTCACTTTCAGTAAATTTGGCAGTCTTGCGATAGGCCAAAATACCCCCCCAAAAAACAAAACAAACCTTATGTGTTTCTTTGCATCCGTCAGATACAAATGGCAAAGGAGCAGCGGATGGAGATGGAATTAATGCCTATAAAACCCTGCATCAGACTAGCGTATCTCGCCAACGACCATACTACGTTGAATACATCGGTTCTCGTCCGATCACCGAAATTAAGCAACGTCGGGCGCGGTTAGTACTTAGATGGGGGACCGCTTGGGAACACCGCGTGTTGTTGGCATCCCAACAATCTTTTTTACAATTTTTTTTATTATACTTCCAACCCACTGTATTGGAGTATTGGCGTATGGGTGATATTTTTTTGGGCCAGCATACGAAAAGAAAGACTCCTTTTAGTTGGAGCAATTTGCCTTTGTTTATTGTGTTTGATATTTGGTATTGTGTTTTGTATTTTTTATTTGATTGTCATATATAAAAAGTTTAAATTTCCCTAGTTTGCTTTGTATATTTCATCAAATTCACTTTCAGTAAATTTGGCAGTCTTGCGATAGGCCAAAATACCCCCCCAAAAAACAAAACAAACCTTATGTGTTTCTTTGCATCCGTCAGATACAAATGGCAAAGGAGCAGCGGATGGAGATGGAATTAATGCCTATAAAACCCTGCATCAGACTAGCGTATCTCGCCAACGACCATACTACGTTGAATACATCGGTTCTCGTCCGATCACCGAAATTAAGCAACGTCGGGCGCGGTTAGTACTTAGATGGGGGACCGCTTGGGAACACCGCGTGTTGTTGGCATCCCAACAATCTTTTTTACAATTTTTTTTATTATACTTCCAACCCACTGTATTGGAGTATTGGCGTATGGGTGATATTTTTTTGGGCCAGCATACGAAAAGAAAGACTCCTTTTAGTTGGAGCAATTTGCCTTTGTTTATTGTGTTTGGTATTTGGTATTGTGTTTTGTATTTTTTATTTGATTGTCATATATAAAAAGTTTAAATTTCCCTAGTTTGCTTTGTATATTTCATCAAATTCACTTTCAGTAAATTTGGCAGTCTTGCGATAGGCCAAAATACCCCCCCAAAAAACAAAACAAACCTTATGTGTTTCTTTGCATCCGTCAGATACAAATGGCAAAGGAGCAGCGGATGGAGATGGAATTAATGCCTATAAAACCCTGCATCAGACTAGCGTATCTCGCCAACGACCATACTACGTTGAATACATCGGTTCTCGTCCGATCACCGAAATTAAGCAACGTCGGGCGCGGTTAGTACTTAGATGGGGGACCGCTTGGGAACACCGCGTGTTGTTGGCATCCCAACAATCTTTTTTACAATTTTTTTTATTATACTTCCAACCCACTGTATTGGAGTATTGGCGTATGGGTGATATTTTTTTGGGCCGGCATACAAAAAGAAAGACCCCTTCTTTTAGTTGGAGCAATTTGCTTTTGTATATTGTGTTTGGTATTTGGTATTGTGTTTTGTATTTATTATTTGATTGTCATATATAAAAAGTTTAAATTTCCCTAGTTTGCTTTGTATATTTCATCAAATTCACTTTCAGTAAATTTGGCAGTCTTGCGATAGGCCAAAATACCCCCTCAAAAAACAAAACAAACCATATGTATTTCTTTGCATCCGTCAGATACAAATGGCAAAGGAGCAGCGGATGGAGATGGAATTAATGCCTATAAAACCCTGCATCAGACTAGCGTATCTCGCCAACGACCATACTACGTTGAATACATCGGTTCTCGTCCGATCACCGAAATTAAGCAACGTCGGGCGCGGTTAGTACTTAGATGGGGGACCGCTTGGGAACACCGCGTGTTGTTGGCATCCCAACAATCTTTTTTACAATTTTTTTTATTATACTTCCAACCCACTGTATTGGAGTATTGGCGTATGGGTGATATTTTTTTGGGCCGGCATACAAAAAGAAAGACCCCTTCTTTTAGTTGGAGCAATTTGCTTTTGTATATTGTGTTTGGTATTTGGTATTGTGTTTTGTATTTATTATTTGATTGTCATATATAAAAAGTTTAAATTTCCCTAGTTTGCTTTGTATATTTCATCAAATTCACTTTCAGTAAATTTGGCAGTCTTGCGATAGGCCAAAATACCCCCTCAAAAAACAAAACAAACCATATGTATTTCTTTGCATCCGTCAGATACAAATGGCAAAGGAGCAGCGGATGGAGATGGAATTAATGCCTATAAAACCCTGCATCAGACTAGCGTATCTCGCCAACGACCATACTACGTTGAATACATCGGTTCTCGTCCGATCACCGAAATTAAGCAACGTCGGGCGCGGTTAGTACTTAGATGGGGGACCGCTTGGGAACACCGCGTGTTGTTGGCATCCCAACAATCTTTTTTACAATTTTTTTTATTATACTTCCAACCCACTGTATTGGAGTATTGGCGTATGGGTGATATTTTTTTGGGCCGGCATACAAAAAGAAAGACCCCTTCTTTTAGTTGGAGCAATTTGCTTTTGTATATTGTGTTTGGTATTTGGTATTGTGTTTTGTATTTATTATTTGATTGTCATATATAAAAAGTTTAAATTTCCCTAGTTTGCTTTGTATATTTCATCAAATTCACTTTCAGTAAATTTGGCAGTCTTGCGATAGGCCAAAATACCCCCCCAAAAAACAAAACAAACCTTATGTGTTTCTTTGCATCCGTCAGATACAAATGGCAAAGGAGCAGCGGATGGAGATGGAATTAATGCCTATAAAACCCTGCATCAGACTAGCGTATCTCGCCAACGACCATACTACGTTGAATACATCGGTTCTCGTCCGATCACCGAAATTAAGCAACGTCGGGCGCGGTTAGTACTTAGATGGGGGACCGCTTGGGAACACCGCGTGTTGTTGGCATCCCAACAATCTTTTTTACAATTTTTTTTATTATACTTCCAACCCACTGTATTGGAGTATTGGCGTATGGGTGATATTTTTTTGGGCCAGCATACGAAAAGAAAGACTCCTTTTAGTTGGAGCAATTTGCCTTTGTTTATTGTGTTTGGTATTTGGTATTGTGTTTTGTATTTTTTATTTGATTGTCATATATAAAAAGTTTAAATTTCCCTAGTTTGCTTTGTATATTTCATCAAATTCACTTTCAGTAAATTTGGCAGTCTTGCGATAGGCCAAAATACCCCCCCAAAAAACAAAACAAACCTTATGTGTTTCTTTGCATCCGTCAGATACAAATGGCAAAGGAGCAGCGGATGGAGATGGAATTAATGCCTATAAAACCCTGCATCAGACTAGCGTATCTCGCCAACGACCATACTACGTTGAATACATCGGTTCTCGTCCGATCACCGAAATTAAGCAACGTCGGGCGCGGTTAGTACTTAGATGGGGGACCGCTTGGGAACACCGCGTGTTGTTGGCATCCCAACAATCTTTTTTACAATTTTTTTTATTATACTTCCAACCCACTGTATTGGAGTATTGGCGTATGGGTGATATTTTTTTGGGCCGGCATACAAAAAGAAAGACCCCTTCTTTTAGTTGGAGCAATTTGCTTTTGTATATTGTGTTTGGTATTTGGTATTGTGTTTTGTATTTATTATTTGATTGTCATATATAAAAAGTTTAAATTTCCCTAGTTTGCTTTGTATATTTCATCAAATTCACTTTCAGTAAATTTGGCAGTCTTGCGATAGGCCAAAATACCCCCTCAAAAAACAAAACAAACCATATGTATTTCTTTGCATCCGTCAGATACAAATGGCAAAGGAGCAGCGGATGGAGATGGAATTAATGCCTATAAAACCCTGCATCAGACTAGCGTATCTCGCCAACGACCATACTACGTTGAATACATCGGTTCTCGTCCGATCACCGAAATTAAGCAACGTCGGGCGCGGTTAGTACTTAGATGGGGGACCGCTTGGGAACACCGCGTGTTGTTGGCATCCCAACAATCTTTTTTACAATTTTTTTTATTATACTTCCAACCCACTGTATTGCCGTATGGGTAATATTTTTTTGGGCCAGCATACGAAAAGAAAGACTCCTTTTAGTTGGAGCAATTTGCCTTTGTTTATTGTGTTTGGTATTTGGTATTGTGTTTTGTATTTATTATTTGATTGTCATATATAAAAAGTTTAAATTTCCCTAGTTTGCTTTGTATATTTCATCAAATTCACTTTCAGTAAATTTGGCAGTCTTGCGATAGGCCAAAATACCCCCCCAAAAAACAAAACAAACCTTATGTGTTTCTTTGCATCCGTCAGATACAAATGGCAAAGGAGCAGCGGATGGAGATGGAATTAATGCCTATAAAACCCTGCATCAGACTAGCGTATCTCGCCAACGACCATACTACGTTGAATACATCGGTTCTCGTCCGATCACCGAAATTAAGCAACGTCGGGCGCGGTTAGTACTTAGATGGGGGACCGCTTGGGAACACCGCGTGTTGTTGGCATCCCAACAATCTTTTTTACAATTTTTTTTATTATACTTCCAACCCACTGTATTGGAGTATTGGCGTATGGGTGATATTTTTTTGGGCCGGCATACAAAAAGAAAGACCCCTTCTTTTAGTTGGAGCAATTTGCTTTTGTATATTGTGTTTGGTATTTGGTATTGTGTTTTGTATTTATTATTTGATTGTCATATATAAAAAGTTTAAATTTCCCTAGTTTGCTTTGTATATTTCATCAAATTCACTTTCAGTAAATTTGGCAGTCTTGCGATAGGCCAAAATACCCCCTCAAAAAACAAAACAAACCATATGTATTTCTTTGCATCCGTCAGATACAAATGGCAAAGGAGCAGCGGATGGAGATGGAATTAATGCCTATAAAACCCTGCATCAGACTAGCGTATCTCGCCAACGACCATACTACGTTGAATACATCGGTTCTCGTCCGATCACCGAAATTAAGCAACGTCGGGCGCGGTTTTAGTACTTAGATGGGGGACCGCTTGGGAACACCGCGTGTTGTTGGCATCCCAACAATCTTTTTTACAATTTTTTTTATTATACTTCCAACCCACTGTATTGCCGTATGGGTAATATTTTTTTGGGCCAGCATACGAAAAGAAAGACTCCTTTTAGTTGGAGCAATTTGCCTTTGTTTATTGTGTTTGGTATTTGGTATTGTGTTTTGTATTTTTTATTTGATTGTCATATATAAAAAGTTTAAATTTCCCTAGTTTGCTTTGTATATTTCATCAAATTCACTTTCAGTAAATTTGGCAGTCTTGCGATAGGCCAAAATACCCCCCCAAAAAAAAAAACAAACCTTATGTGTTTCTTTGCATCCGTCAGATACAAATGGCAAAGGAGCAGCGGATGGAGATGGAATTAATGCCTATAAAACCCTGCATCAGACTAGCGTATCTCGCCAACGACCATACTACGTTGAATACATCGGTTCTCGTCCGATCACCGAAATTAAGCAACGTCGGGCGCGGTTTTAGTACTTAGATGGGGGACCGCTTGGGAACACCGCGTGTTGTTGGCATCCCAACAATCTTTTTTACAATTTTTTTTATTATACTTCCAACCCACTGTATTGCCGTATGGGTGATATTTTTTTGGGCCGGCATACAAAAAGAAAGACCCCTTCTTTTAGTTGGAGCAATTTGCTTTTGTATATTGTGTTTGGTATTTGGTATTGTGTTTTGTATTTTTTATTTGATTGTCATATATAAAAAGTTTAAATTTCCCTAGTTTGCTTTGTATATTTCATCAAATTCACTTTCAGTAAATTTGGCAGTCTTGCGATAGGCCAAAATACCCCCTCAAAAAACAAAACAAACCATATGTATTTCTTTGCATCCGTCAGATACAAATGGCAAAGGAGCAGCGGATGGAGATGGAATTAATGCCTATAAAACCCTGCATCAGACTAGCGTATCTCGCCAACGACCATACTACGTTGAATACATCGGTTCTCGTCCGATCACCGAAATTAAGCAACGTCGGGCGCGGTTTTAGTACTTAGATGGGGGACCGCTTGGGAACACCGCGTGTTGTTGGCATCCCAACAATCTTTTTTACAATTTTTTTTATTATACTTCCAACCCACTGTATTGCCGTATGGGTGATATTTTTTTGGGCCGGCATACAAAAAGAAAGACCCCTTCTTTTAGTTGGAGCAATTTGCTTTTGTATATTGTGTTTGGTATTTGGTATTGTGTTTTGTATTTTTTATTTGATTGTCATATATAAAAAGTTTAAATTTCCCTAGTTTGCTTTGTATATTTCATCAAATTCACTTTCAGTAAATTTGGCAGTCTTGCGATAGGCCAAAATACCCCCTCAAAAAACAAAACAAACCATATGTATTTCTTTGCATCCGTCAGATACAAATGGCAAAGGAGCAGCGGATGGAGATGGAATTAATGCCTATAAAACCCTGCATCAGACTAGCGTATCTCGCCAACGACCATACTACGTTGAATACATCGGTTCTCGTCCGATCACCGAAATTAAGCAACGTCGGGCGCGGTTAGTACTTAGATGGGGGACCGCTTGGGAACACCGCGTGTTGTTGGCATCCCAACAATCTTTTTTACAATTTTTTTTATTATACTTCCAACCCACTGTATTGGAGTATTGGCGTATGGGTGATATTTTTTTGGGCCAGCATACGAAAAGAAAGACTCCTTTTAGTTGGAGCAATTTGCCTTTGTTTATTGTGTTTGGTATTTGGTATTGTGTTTTGTATTTTTTATTTGATTGTCATATATAAAAAGTTTAAATTTCCCTAGTTTGCTTTGTATATTTCATCAAATTCACTTTCAGTAAATTTGGCAGTCTTGCGATAGGCCAAAATACCCCCCCAAAAAACAAAACAAACCTTATGTGTTTCTTTGCATCCGTCAGATACAAATGGCAAAGGAGCAGCGGATGGAGATGGAATTAATGCCTATAAAACCCTGCATCAGACTAGCGTATCTCGCCAACGACCATACTACGTTGAATACATCGGTTCTCGTCCGATCACCGAAATTAAGCAACGTCGGGCGCGGTTAGTACTTAGATGGGGGACCGCTTGGGAACACCGCGTGTTGTTGGCATCCCAACAATCTTTTTTACAATTTTTTTTATTATACTTCCAACCCACTGTATTGGAGTATTGGCGTATGGGTGATATTTTTTTGGGCCGGCATACAAAAAGAAAGACCCCTTCTTTTAGTTGGAGCAATTTGCTTTTGTATATTGTGTTTGGTATTTGGTATTGTGTTTTGTATTTATTATTTGATTGTCATATATAAAAAGTTTAAATTTCCCTTGTTTGCTTTGTATATTTCATCAAATTCACTTTCAGTAAATTTGGCAGTCTTGCGATAGGCCAAAATACCCCCTCAAAAAACAAAACAAACCATATGTATTTCTTTGCATCCGTCAGATACAAATGGCAAAGGAGCAGCGGATGGAGATGGAATTAATGCCTATAAAACCCTGCATCAGACTAGCGTATCTCGCCAACGACCATACTACGTTGAATACATCGGTTCTCGTCCGATCACCGAAATTAAGCAACGTCGGGCGCGGTTAGTACTTAGATGGGGGACCGCTTGGGAACACCGCGTGTTGTTGGCATCCCAACAATCTTTTTTACAATTTTTTTTATTATACTTCCAACCCACTGTATTGGAGTATTGGCGTATGGGTGATATTTTTTTGGGCCAGCATACAAAAAGAAAGACCCCTTCTTTTAGTTGGAGCAATTTGCTTTTGTATATTGTGTTTGGTATTTGGTATTGTGTTTTGTATTTATTATTTGATTGTCATATATAAAAAGTTTAAATTTCCCTTGTTTGCTTTGTATATTTCATCAAATTCACTTTCAGTAAATTTGGCAGTCTTGCGATAGGCCAAAATACCCCCCCAAAAAACAAAACAAACCTTATGTGTTTCTTTGCATCCGTCAGATACAAATGGCAAAGGAGCAGCGGATGGAGATGGAATTAATGCCTATAAAACCCTGCATCAGACTAGCGTATCTCGCCAACGACCATACTACGTTGAATACATCGGTTCTCGTCCGATCACCGAAATTAAGCAACGTCGGGCGCGGTTAGTACTTAGATGGGGGACCGCTTGGGAACACCGCGTGTTGTTGGCATCCCAACAATCTTTTTTACAATTTTTTTTATTATACTTCCAACCCACTGTATTGGAGTATTGGCGTATGGGTGATATTTTTTTGGGCCGGCATACAAAAAGAAAGACCCCTTCTTTTAGTTGGAGCAATTTGCTTTTGTATATTGTGTTTGGTATTTGGTATTGTGTTTTGTATTTATTATTTGATTGTCATATATAAAAAGTTTAAATTTCCCTAGTTTGCTTTGTATATTTCATCAAATTCACTTTCAGTAAATTTGGCAGTCTTGCGATAGGCCAAAATACCCCCTCAAAAAACAAAACAAACCATATGTATTTCTTTGCATCCGTCAGATACAAATGGCAAAGGAGCAGCGGATGGAGATGGAATTAATGCCTATAAAACCCTGCATCAGACTAGCGTATCTCGCCAACGACCATACTACGTTGAATACATCGGTTCTCGTCCGATCACCGAAATTAAGCAACGTCGGGCGCGGTTAGTACTTAGATGGGGGACCGCTTGGGAACACCGCGTGTTGTTGGCATCCCAACAATCTTTTTTACAATTTTTTTTATTATACTTCCAACCCACTGTATTGGAGTATTTGAGTATTGGCGTATGGGTGATATTTTTTTGGGCCGGCATACGAAAAGAAAGACTCCTTTTAGTTGGAGCAATTTGCTTTCGTATATTGTGTTTGGTATTTGGTATTGTGTTTTGTATTTTGTATTTTGTATTTGATTCTGTCATATATAACAAGTTAAAATTTCCCTAGTTTGCTTTGTATATTTCATCAAATTCACTTTCAGTAAATTTGGCAGTCTTGCGATAGGCCAAAATACCCCCCCAAAAAACAAAACAAACCTTATGTATTTCTTTGCATCCGTCAGATACAAATGGCAAAGGAGCAGCGGATGGAGATGGAATTAATGCCTATAAAACCCTGCATCAGACTAGCGTATCTCGCCAACGACCATACTACGTTGAATACATCGGTTCTCGTCCGATCACCGAAATTAAGCAACGTCGGGCGCGGTTAGTACTTAGATGGGGGACCGCTTGGGAACACCGCGTGTTGTTGGCATCCCAACAATCTTTTTTACAATTTTTTTTATTATACTTCCAACCCACTGTATTGCCGTATGGGTAATATTTTTTTGGGCCAGCATACGAAAAGAAAGACTCCTTTTAGTTGGAGCAATTTGCCTTTGTTTATTGTGTTTGGTATTTGGTATTGTGTTTTGTATTTATTATTTGATTGTCATATATAAAAAGTTTAAATTTCCCTAGTTTGCTTTGTATATTTCATCAAATTCACTTTCAGTAAATTTGGCAGTCTTGCGATAGGCCAAAATACCCCCCCAAAAAACAAAACAAACCTTATGTGTTTCTTTGCATCCGTCAGATACAAATGGCAAAGGAGCAGCGGATGGAGATGGAATTAATGCCTATAAAACCCTGCATCAGACTAGTGTATCTCGCCAACGACCATACTACGTTGAATACATCGGTTCTCGTCCGATCACCGAAATTAAGCAACGTCGGGCGCGGTTAGTACTTAGATGGGGGACCGCTTGGGAACACCGCGTGTTGTTGGCATCCCAACAATCTTTTTTACAATTTTTTTTATTATACTTCCAACCCACTGTATTGGAGTATTGGCGTATGGGTGATATTTTTTTGGGCCGGCATACAAAAAGAAAGACCCCTTCTTTTAGTTGGAGCAATTTGCTTTTGTATATTGTGTTTGGTATTTGGTATTGTGTTTTGTATTTATTATTTGATTGTCATATATAAAAAGTTTAAATTTCCCTAGTTTGCTTTGTATATTTCATCAAATTCACTTTCAGTAAATTTGGCAGTCTTGCGATAGGCCAAAATACCCCCCCAAAAAACAAAACAAACCTTATGTGTTTCTTTGCATCCGTCAGATACAAATGGCAAAGGAGCAGCGGATGGAGATGGAATTAATGCCTATAAAACCCTGCATCAGACTAGCGTATCTCGCCAACGACCATACTACGTTGAATACATCGGTTCTCGTCCGATCACCGAAATTAAGCAACGTCGGGCGCGGTTAGTACTTAGATGGGGGACCGCTTGGGAACACCGCGTGTTGTTGGCATCCCAACAATCTTTTTTACAATTTTTTTTATTATACTTCCAACCCACTGTATTGCCGTATGGGTAATATTTTTTTGGGCCAGCATACGAAAAGAAAGACTCCTTTTAGTTGGAGCAATTTGCTTTCGTATATTGTGTTTGGTATTTGGTATTGTGTTTTGTATTTTGTATTTTGTATTTGATTCTGTCATATATAACAAGTTAAAATTTCCCTAGTTTGCTTTGTATATTTCATCAAATTCACTTTCAGTAAATTTGGCAGTCTTGCGATAGGCCAAAATACCCCCTCAAAAAACAAAACAAACCCTTTGTATTTCTTTGCATCCGTCAGATACAAATGGCAAAGGAGCAGCGGATGGAGATGGAATTAATGCCTATAAAACCCTGCATCAGACTAGCGTATCTCGCCAACGACCATACTACGTTGAATACATCGGTTCTCGTCCGATCACCGAAATTAAGCAACGTCGGGCGCGGTTAGTACTTAGATGGGGGACCGCTTGGGAACACCGCGTGTTGTTGGCATCCCAACAATCTTTTTTACAATTTTTTTTATTATACTTCCAACCCACTGTATTGCCGTATGGGTAATATTTTTTTGGGCCAGCATACGAAAAGAAAGACTCCTTTTAGTTGGAGCAATTTGCCTTTGTTTATTGTGTTTGGTATTTGGTATTGTGTTTTGTATTTTTTATTTGATTGTCATATATAAAAAGTTTAAATTTCCCTAGTTTGCTTTGTATATTTCATCAAATTCACTTTCAGTAAATTTGGCAGTCTTGCGATAGGCCAAAATACCCCCTCAAAAAACAAAACAAACCATATGTATTTCTTTGCATCCGTCAGATACAAATGGCAAAGGAGCAGCGGATGGAGATGGAATTAATGCCTATAAAACCCTGCATCAGACTAGCGTATCTCGCCAACGACCATACTACGTTGAATACATCGGTTCTCGTCCGATCACCGAAATTAAGCAACGTCGGGCGCGGTTAGTACTTAGATGGGGGACCGCTTGGGAACACCGCGTGTTGTTGGCATCCCAACAATCTTTTTTACAATTTTTTTTATTATACTTCCAACCAACTTCCAATTTTTTTTATTATACTGTATTGGAGTATTGGCGTATGGGTGATATTTTTTTGGGCCAGCATACGAAAAGAAAGACTCCTTTTAGTTGGAGCAATTTGCTTTTGTATATTGTGTTTGGTATTTGGTATTGTGTTTTGTATTTTTTTTTTGATTGTCATATATAAAAAGTTTAAATTTCCCTAGTTTGCTTTGTATATTTCATCAAATTCACTTTCAGTAAATTTGGCAGTCTTGCGATAGGCCAAAATACCCCCCAAAAAACAAAACAAACCCTTTGTATTTCTTTGCATCCGTCAGATACAAATGGCAAAGGAGCAGCGGATGGAGATGGAATTAATGCCTATAAAACCCTGCATCAGACTAGCGTATCTCGCCAACGACCATACTACGTTGAATACATCGGTTCTCGTCCGATCACCGAAATTAAGCAACGTCGGGCGCGGTTAGTACTTAGATGGGGGACCGCTTGGGAACACCGCGTGTTGTTGGCATCCCAACAATCTTTTTTACAATTTTTTTTATTATACTTCCAACCCACTGTATTGCCGTATGGGTGATATTTTTTTGGGCCGGCATACAAAAAGAAAGACCCCTTCTTTTAGTTGGAGCAATTTGCTTTTGTATATTGTGTTTGGTATTTGGTATTGTGTTTTGTATTTTTTATTTGATTGTCATATATAAAAAGTTTAAATTTCCCTAGTTTGCTTTGTATATTTCATCAAATTCACTTTCAGTAAATTTGGCAGTCTTGCGATAGGCCAAAATACCCCCCCAAAAAACAAAACAAACCTTATGTGTTTCTTTGCATCCGTCAGATACAAATGGCAAAGGAGCAGCGGATGGAGATGGAATTAATGCCTATAAAACCCTGCATCAGACTAGCGTATCTCGCCAACGACCATACTACGTTGAATACATCGGTTCTCGTCCGATCACCGAAATTAAGCAACGTCGGGCGCGGTTAGTACTTAGATGGGGGACCGCTTGGGAACACCGCGTGTTGTTGGCATCCCAACAATCTTTTTTACAATTTTTTTTATTATACTTCCAACCCACTGTATTGCCGTATGGGTGATATTTTTTTGGGCCGGCATACAAAAAGAAAGACCCCTTCTTTTAGTTGGAGCAATTTGCTTTTGTATATTGTGTTTGGTATTTGGTATTGTGTTTTGTATTTTTTATTTGATTGTCATATATAAAAAGTTTAAATTTCCCTAGTTTGCTTTGTATATTTCATCAAATTCACTTTCAGTAAATTTGGCAGTCTTGCGATAGGCCAAAATACCCCCCCAAAAAACAAAACAAACCTTATGTGTTTCTTTGCATCCGTCAGATACAAATGGCAAAGGAGCAGCGGATGGAGATGGAATTAATGCCTATAAAACCCTGCATCAGACTAGCGTATCTCGCCAACGACCATACTACGTTGAATACATCGGTTCTCGTCCGATCACCGAAATTAAGCAACGTCGGGCGCGGTTAGTACTTAGATGGGGGACCGCTTGGGAACACCGCGTGTTGTTGGCATCCCAACAATCTTTTTTACAATTTTTTTTATTATACTTCCAACCCACTGTATTGCCGTATGGGTAATATTTTTTTGGGCCAGCATACGAAAAGAAAGACTCCTTTTAGTTGGAGCAATTTGCCTTTGTTTATTGTGTTTGGTATTTGGTATTGTGTTTTGTATTTTTTATTTGATTGTCATATATAAAAAGTTTAAATTTCCCTAGTTTGCTTTGTATATTTCATCAAATTCACTTTCAGTAAATTTGGCAGTCTTGCGATAGGCCAAAATACCCCCTCAAAAAACAAAACAAACCATATGTATTTCTTTGCATCCGTCAGATACAAATGGCAAAGGAGCAGCGGATGGAGATGGAATTAATGCCTATAAAACCCTGCATCAGACTAGCGTATCTCGCCAACGACCATACTACGTTGAATACATCGGTTCTCGTCCGATCACCGAAATTAAGCAACGTCGGGCGCGGTTAGTACTTAGATGGGGGACCGCTTGGGAACACCGCGTGTTGTTTGGCATCCCAACAATCTTTTTTACAATTTTTTTTATTATACTTCCAACCCACTGTATTGGAGTATTGGCGTATGGGTGATATTTTTTTGGGCCAGCATACGAAAAGAAAGACTCCTTTTAGTTGGAGCAATTTGCTTTTGTATATTGTGTTTGGTATTTGGTATTGTGTTTTGTATTTATTATTTGATTGTCATATATAAAAAGTTTAAATTTCCCTAGTTTGCTTTGTATATTTCATCAAATTCACTTTCAGTAAATTTGGCAGTCTTGCGATAGGCCAAAATACCCCCCCAAAAAACAAAACAAACCTTATGTGTTTCTTTGCATCCGTCAGATACAAATGGCAAAGGAGCAGCGGATGGAGATGGAATTAATGCCTATAAAACCCTGCATCAGACTAGCGTATCTCGCCAACGACCATACTACGTTGAATACATCGGTTCTCGTCCGATCACCGAAATTAAGCAACGTCGGGCGCGGTTAGTACTTAGATGGGGGACCGCTTGGGAACACCGCGTGTTGTTGGCATCCCAACAATCTTTTTTACAATTTTTTTTATTATACTTCCAACCCACTGTATTGGAGTATTGGCGTATGGGTGATATTTTTTTGGGCCGGCATACAAAAAGAAAGACCCCTTCTTTTAGTTGGAGCAATTTGCTTTTGTATATTGTGTTTGGTATTTGGTATTGTGTTTTGTATTTATTATTTGATTGTCATATATAAAAAGTTTAAATTTCCCTAGTTTGCTTTGTATATTTCATCAAATTCACTTTCAGTAAATTTGGCAGTCTTGCGATAGGCCAAAATACCCCCTCAAAAAACAAAACAAACCATATGTATTTCTTTGCATCCGTCAGATACAAATGGCAAAGGAGCAGCGGATGGAGATGGAATTAATGCCTATAAAACCCTGCATCAGACTAGCGTATCTCGCCAACGACCATACTACGTTGAATACATCGGTTCTCGTCCGATCACCGAAATTAAGCAACGTCGGGCGCGGTTAGTACTTAGATGGGGGACCGCTTGGGAACACCGCGTGTTGTTGGCATCCCAACAATCTTTTTTACAATTTTTTTTATTATACTTCCAACCCACTGTATTGGAGTATTGGCGTATGGGTGATATTTTTTTGGGCCAGCATACGAAAAGAAAGACTCCTTTTAGTTGGAGCAATTTGCCTTTGTTTATTGTGTTTGGTATTTGGTATTGTGTTTTGTATTTTTTATTTGATTGTCATATATAAAAAGTTTAAATTTCCCTAGTTTGCTTTGTATATTTCATCAAATTCACTTTCAGTAAATTTGGCAGTCTTGCGATAGGCCAAAATACCCCCTCAAAAAACAAAACAAACCATATGTATTTCTTTGCATCCGTCAGATACAAATGGCAAAGGAGCAGCGGATGGAGATGGAATTAATGCCTATAAAACCCTGCATCAGACTAGCGTATCTCGCCAACGACCATACTACGTTGAATACATCGGTTCTCGTCCGATCACCGAAATTAAGCAACGTCGGGCGCGGTTAGTACTTAGATGGGGGACCGCTTGGGAACACCGCGTGTTGTTGGCATCCCAACAATCTTTTTTACAATTTTTTTTATTATACTTCCAACCCACTGTATTGGAGTATTGGCGTATGGGTGATATTTTTTTGGGCCAGCATACGAAAAGAAAGACTCCTTTTAGTTGGAGCAATTTGCCTTTGTTTATTGTGTTTGGTATTTGGTATTGTGTTTTGTATTTTTTATTTGATTGTCATATATAAAAAGTTTAAATTTCCCTAGTTTGCTTTGTATATTTCATCAAATTCACTTTCAGTAAATTTGGCAGTCTTGCGATAGGCCAAAATACCCCCCCAAAAAACAAAACAAACCTTATGTGTTTCTTTGCATCCGTCAGATACAAATGGCAAAGGAGCAGCGGATGGAGATGGAATTAATGCCTATAAAACCCTGCATCAGACTAGCGTATCTCGCCAACGACCATACTACGTTGAATACATCGGTTCTCGTCCGATCACCGAAATTAAGCAACGTCGGGCGCGGTTAGTACTTAGATGGGGGACCGCTTGGGAACACCGCGTGTTGTTGGCATCCCAACAATCTTTTTTACAATTTTTTTTATTATACTTCCAACCCACTGTATTGGAGTATTGGCGTATGGGTGATATTTTTTTGGGCCAGCATACGAAAAGAAAGACTCCTTTTAGTTGGAGCAATTTGCCTTTGTTTATTGTGTTTGGTATTTGGTATTGTGTTTTGTATTTTTTATTTGATTGTCATATATAAAAAGTTTAAATTTCCCTAGTTTGCTTTGTATATTTCATCAAATTCACTTTCAGTAAATTTGGCAGTCTTGCGATAGGCCAAAATACCCCCCCAAAAAACAAAACAAACCTTATGTGTTTCTTTGCATCCGTCAGATACAAATGGCAAAGGAGCAGCGGATGGAGATGGAATTAATGCCTATAAAACCCTGCATCAGACTAGCGTATCTCGCCAACGACCATACTACGTTGAATACATCGGTTCTCGTCCGATCACCGAAATTAAGCAACGTCGGGCGCGGTTAGTACTTAGATGGGGGACCGCTTGGGAACACCGCGTGTTGTTGGCATCCCAACAATCTTTTTTACAATTTTTTTTATTATACTTCCAACCCACTGTATTGCCGTGTGGGTAATATTTTTTTGGGCCAGCATACGAAAAGAAAGACTCCTTTTAGTTGGAGCAATTTGCCTTTGTTTATTGTGTTTGGTATTTGGTATTGTGTTTTGTATTTTTTATTTGATTGTCATATATAAAAAGTTTAAATTTCCCTAGTTTGCTTTGTATATTTCATCAAATTCACTTTCAGTAAATTTGGCAGTCTTGCGATAGGCCAAAATACCCCCCCAAGAAACAAAACAAACCTTATGTGTTTCTTTGCATCCGTCAGATACAAATGGCAAAGGAGCAGCGGATGGAGATGGAATTAATGCCTATAAAACCCTGCATCAGACTAGCGTATCTCGCCAACGACCATACTACGTTGAATACATCGGTTCTCGTCCGATCACCGAAATTAAGCAACGTCGGGCGCGGTTAGTACTTAGATGGGGGACCGCTTGGGAACACCGCGTGTTGTTGGCATCCCAACAATCTTTTTTACAATTTTTTTTATTATACTTCCAACCCACTGTATTGCCGTGTGGGTAATATTTTTTTGGGCCAGCATACGAAAAGAAAGACTCCTTTTAGTTGGAGCAATTTGCCTTTGTTTATTGTGTTTGGTATTTGGTATTGTGTTTTGTATTTTTTATTTGATTGTCATATATAAAAAGTTTAAATTTCCCTAGTTTGCTTTGTATATTTCATCAAATTCACTTTCAGTAAATTTGGCAGTCTTGCGATAGGCCAAAATACCCCCCCAAAAAACAAAACAAACCTTATGTGTTTCTTTGCATCCGTCAGATACAAATGGCAAAGGAGCAGCGGATGGAGATGGAATTAATGCCTATAAAACCCTGCATCAGACTAGCGTATCTCGCCAACGACCATACTACGTTGAATACATCGGTTCTCGTCCGATCACCGAAATTAAGCAACGTCGGGCGCGGTTAGTACTTAGATGGGGGACCGCTTGGGAACACCGCGTGTTGTTGGCATCCCAACAATCTTTTTTACAATTTTTTTTATTATACTTCCAACCCACTGTATTGCCGTATGGGTAATATTTTTTTGGGCCAGCATACGAAAAGAAAGACTCCTTTTAGTTGGAGCAATTTGCCTTTGTTTATTGTGTTTGGTATTTGGTATTGTGTTTTGTATTTATTATTTGATTGTCATATATAAAAAGTTTAAATTTCCCTAGTTTGCTTTGTATATTTCATCAAATTCACTTTCAGTAAATTTGGCAGTCTTGCGATAGGCCAAAATACCCCCCCAAAAAACAAAACAAACCTTATGTGTTTCTTTGCATCCGTCAGATACAAATGGCAAAGGAGCAGCGGATGGAGATGGAATTAATGCCTATAAAACCCTGCATCAGACTAGCGTATCTCGCCAACGACCATACTACGTTGAATACATCGGTTCTCGTCCGATCACCGAAATTAAGCAACGTCGGGCGCGGTTAGTACTTAGATGGGGGACCGCTTGGGAACACCGCGTGTTGTTGGCATCCCAACAATCTTTTTTACAATTTTTTTTATTATACTTCCAACCCACTGTATTGGAGTATTGGCGTATGGGTGATATTTTTTTGGGCCAGCATACGAAAAGAAAGACTCCTTTTAGTTGGAGCAATTTGCCTTTGTTTATTGTGTTTGGTATTTGGTATTGTGTTTTGTATTTTTTATTTGATTGTCATATATAAAAAGTTTAAATTTCCCTAGTTTGCTTTGTATATTTCATCAAATTCACTTTCAGTAAATTTGGCAGTCTTGCGATAGGCCAAAATACCCCCCCAAAAAACAAAACAAACCTTATGTGTTTCTTTGCATCCGTCAGATACAAATGGCAAAGGAGCAGCGGATGGAGATGGAATTAATGCCTATAAAACCCTGCATCAGACTAGCGTATCTGGCCAACGACCATACTACGTTGAATACATCGGTTCTCGTCCGATCACCGAAATTAAGCAACGTCGGGCGCGGTTAGTACTTAGATGGGGGACCGCTTGGGAACACCGCGTGTTGTTGGCATCCCAACAATCTTTTTTACAATTTTTTTTATTATACTTCCAACCCACTGTATTGCCGTATGGGTGATATTTTTTTGGGCCGGCATACAAAAAGAAAGACCCCTTCTTTTAGTTGGAGCAATTTGCTTTTGTATATTGTGTTTGGTATTTGGTATTGTGTTTTGTATTTTTTATTTGATTGTCATATATAAAAAGTTTAAATTTCCCTAGTTTGCTTTGTATATTTCATCAAATTCACTTTCAGTAAATTTGGCAGTCTTGCGATAGGCCAAAATACCCCCCAAAAAACAAAACAAACCCTATGTGTTTCTTTGCATCCGTCAGATACAAATGGCAAAGGAGCAGCGGATGGAGATGGAATTAATGCCTATAAAACCCTGCATCAGACTAGCGTATCTCGCCAACGACCATACTACGTTGAATACATCGGTTCTCGTCCGATCACCGAAATTAAGCAACGTCGGGCGCGGTTAGTACTTAGATGGGGGACCGCTTGGGAACACCGCGTGTTGTTGGCATCCCAACAATCTTTTTTACAATTTTTTTTATTATACTTCCAACCCACTGTATTGCCGTATGGGTAATATTTTTTTGGGCCAGCATACGAAAAGAAAGACTCCTTTTAGTTGGAGCAATTTGCCTTTGTTTATTGTGTTTGGTATTTGGTATTGTGTTTTGTATTTTTTATTTGATTGTCATATATAAAAAGTTTAAATTTCCCTAGTTTGCTTTGTATATTTCATCAAATTCACTTTCAGTAAATTTGGCAGTCTTGCGATAGGCCAAAATACCCCCTCAAAAAACAAAACAAACCATATGTATTTCTTTGCATCCGTCAGATACAAATGGCAAAGGAGCAGCGGATGGAGATGGAATTAATGCCTATAAAACCCTGCATCAGACTAGCGTATCTCGCCAACGACCATACTACGTTGAATACATCGGTTCTCGTCCGATCACCGAAATTAAGCAACGTCGGGCGCGGTTAGTACTTAGATGGGGGACCGCTTGGGAACACCGCGTGTTGTTGGCATCCCAACAATCTTTTTTACAATTTTTTTTATTATACTTCCAACCCACTGTATTGGAGTATTGGCGTATGGGTGATATTTTTTTGGGCCAGCATACGAAAAGAAAGACTCCTTTTAGTTGGAGCAATTTGCCTTTGTTTATTGTGTTTGGTATTTGGTATTGTGTTTTGTATTTATTATTTGATTGTCATATATAAAAAGTTTAAATTTCCCTAGTTTGCTTTGTATATTTCATCAAATTCACTTTCAGTAAATTTGGCAGTCTTGCGATAGGCCAAAATACCCCCCCAAAAAACAAAACAAACCTTATGTGTTTCTTTGCATCCGTCAGATACAAATGGCAAAGGAGCAGCGGATGGAGATGGAATTAATGCCTATAAAACCCTGCATCAGACTAGCGTATCTCGCCAACGACCATACTACGTTGAATACATCGGTTCTCGTCCGATCACCGAAATTAAGCAACGTCGGGCGCGGTTAGTACTTAGATGGGGGACCGCTTGGGAACACCGCGTGTTGTTGGCATCCCAACAATCTTTTTTACAATTTTTTTTATTATACTTCCAACCCACTGTATTGGAGTATTGGCGTATGGGTGATATTTTTTTGGGCCAGCATACGAAAAGAAAGACTCCTTTTAGTTGGAGCAATTTGCCTTTGTTTATTGTGTTTGGTATTTGGTATTGTGTTTTGTATTTATTATTTGATTGTCATATATAAAAAGTTTAAATTTCCCTAGTTTGCTTTGTATATTTCATCAAATTCACTTTCAGTAAATTTGGCAGTCTTGCGATAGGCCAAAATACCCCCCCAAAAAACAAAACAAACCTTATGTGTTTCTTTGCATCCGTCAGATACAAATGGCAAAGGAGCAGCGGATGGAGATGGAATTAATGCCTATAAAACCCTGCATCAGACTAGCGTATCTCGCCAACGACCATACTACGTTGAATACATCGGTTCTCGTCCGATCACCGAAATTAAGCAACGTCGGGCGCGGTTAGTACTTAGATGGGGGACCGCTTGGGAACACCGCGTGTTGTTGGCATCCCAACAATCTTTTTTACAATTTTTTTTATTATACTTCCAACCCACTGTATTGGAGTATTGGCGTATGGGTGATATTTTTTTGGGCCAGCATACGAAAAGAAAGACTCCTTTTAGTTGGAGCAATTTGCCTTTGTTTATTGTGTTTGGTATTTGGTATTGTGTTTTGTATTTATTATTTGATTGTCATATATAAAAAGTTTAAATTTCCCTAGTTTGCTTTGTATATTTCATCAAATTCACTTTCAGTAAATTTGGCAGTCTTGCGATAGGCCAAAATACCCCCCCAAAAAACAAAACAAACCTTATGTGTTTCTTTGCATCCGTCAGATACAAATGGCAAAGGAGCAGCGGATGGAGATGGAATTAATGCCTATAAAACCCTGCATCAGACTAGCGTATCTCGCCAACGACCATACTACGTTGAATACATCGGTTCTCGTCCGATCACCGAAATTAAGCAACGTCGGGCGCGGTTAGTACTTAGATGGGGGACCGCTTGGGAACACCGCGTGTTGTTGGCATCCCAACAATCTTTTTTACAATTTTTTTTATTATACTTCCAACCCACTGTATTGGAGTATTGGCGTATGGGTGATATTTTTTTGGGCCAGCATACGAAAAGAAAGACTCCTTTTAGTTGGAGCAATTTGCCTTTGTTTATTGTGTTTGGTATTTGGTATTGTGTTTTGTATTTTTTATTTGATTGTCATATATAAAAAGTTTAAATTTCCCTAGTTTGCTTTGTATATTTCATCAAATTCACTTTCAGTAAATTTGGCAGTCTTGCGATAGGCCAAAATACCCCCCCAAAAAACAAAACAAACCTTATGTGTTTCTTTGCATCCGTCAGATACAAATGGCAAAGGAGCAGCGGATGGAGATGGAATTAATGCCTATAAAACCCTGCATCAGACTAGCGTATCTCGCCAACGACCATACTACGTTGAATACATCGGTTCTCGTCCGATCACCGAAATTAAGCAACGTCGGGCGCGGTTAGTACTTAGATGGGGGACCGCTTGGGAACACCGCGTGTTGTTGGCATCCCAACAATCTTTTTTACAATTTTTTTTATTATACTTCCAACCCACTGTATTGCCGTATGGGTGATATTTTTTTGGGCCGGCATACAAAAAGAAAGACCCCTTCTTTTAGTTGGAGCAATTTGCTTTTGTATATTGTGTTTGGTATTTGGTATTGTGTTTTGTATTTTTTATTTGATTGTCATATATAAAAAGTTTAAATTTCCCTAGTTTGCTTTGTATATTTCATCAAATTCACTTTCAGTAAATTTGGCAGTCTTGCGATAGGCCAAAATACCCCCCCAAAAAACAAAACAAACCTTATGTGTTTCTTTGCATCCGTCAGATACAAATGGCAAAGGAGCAGCGGATGGAGATGGAATTAATGCCTATAAAACCCTGCATCAGACTAGCGTATCTCGCCAACGACCATACTACGTTGAATACATCGGTTCTCGTCCGATCACCGAAATTAAGCAACGTCGGGCGCGGTTAGTACTTAGATGGGGGACCGCTTGGGAACACCGCGTGTTGTTGGCATCCCAACAATCTTTTTTACAATTTTTTTTATTATACTTCCAACCCACTGTATTGGAGTATTGCCGTATGGGTAATATTTTTTTGGGCCAGCATACGAAAAGAAAGACTCCTTTTAGTTGGAGCAATTTGCCTTTGTTTATTGTGTTTGGTATTTGGTATTGTGTTTTGTATTTTTTATTTGATTGTCATATATAAAAAGTTTAAATTTCCCTAGTTTGCTTTGTATATTTCATCAAATTCACTTTCAGTAAATTTGGCAGTCTTGCGATAGGCCAAAATACCCCCTCAAAAAACAAAACAAACCATATGTATTTCTTTGCATCCGTCAGATACAAATGGCAAAGGAGCAGCGGATGGAGATGGAATTAATGCCTATAAAACCCTGCATCAGACTAGCGTATCTCGCCAACGACCACACTACGTTGAATACATCGGTTCTCGTCCGATCACCGAAATTAAGCAACGTCGGGCGCGGTTAGTACTTAGATGGGGGACCGCTTGGGAACACCGCGTGTTGTTGGCATCCCAACAATCTTTTTTACAATTTTTTTTATTATACTTCCAACCCACTGTATTGGAGTATTGGCGTATGGGTGATATTTTTTTGGGCCAGCATACGAAAAGAAAGACTCCTTTTAGTTGGAGCAATTTGCCTTTGTTTATTGTGTTTGGTATTTGGTATTGTGTTTTGTATTTATTATTTGATTGTCATATATAAAAAGTTTAAATTTCCCTAGTTTGCTTTGTATATTTCATCAAATTCACTTTCAGTAAATTTGGCAGTCTTGCGATAGGCCAAAATACCCCCCCAAAAAACAAAACAAACCTTATGTGTTTCTTTGCATCCGTCAGATACAAATGGCAAAGGAGCAGCGGATGGAGATGGAATTAATGCCTATAAAACCCTGCATCAGACTAGCGTATCTCGCCAACGACCATACTACGTTGAATACATCGGTTCTCGTCCGATCACCGAAATTAAGCAACGTCGGGCGCGGTTAGTACTTAGATGGGGGACCGCTTGGGAACACCGCGTGTTGTTGGCATCCCAACAATCTTTTTTACAATTTTTTTTATTATACTTCCAACCCACTGTATTGGAGTATTGGCGTATGGGTGATATTTTTTTGGGCCGGCATACAAAAAGAAAGACCCCTTCTTTTAGTTGGAGCAATTTGCTTTTGTATATTGTGTTTGGTATTTGGTATTGTGTTTTGTATTTATTATTTGATTGTCATATATAAAAAGTTTAAATTTCCCTAGTTTGCTTTGTATATTTCATCAAATTCACTTTCAGTAAATTTGGCAGTCTTGCGATAGGCCAAAATACCCCCTCAAAAAACAAAACAAACCATATGTATTTCTTTGCATCCGTCAGATACAAATGGCAAAGGAGCAGCGGATGGAGATGGAATTAATGCCTATAAAACCCTGCATCAGACTAGCGTATCTCGCCAACGACCATACTACGTTGAATACATCGGTTCTCGTCCGATCACCGAAATTAAGCAACGTCGGGCGCGGTTAGTACTTAGATGGGGGACCGCTTGGGAACACCGCGTGTTGTTGGCATCCCAACAATCTTTTTTACAACTTTTTTTATTATACTTCCAACCCACTGTATTGCCGTATGGGTAATATTTTTTTGGGCCAGCATACGAAAAGAAAGACTCCTTTTAGTTGGAGCAATTTGCCTTTGTTTATTGTGTTTGGTATTTGGTATTGTGTTTTGTATTTTTTATTTGATTGTCATATATAAAAAGTTTAAATTTCCCTAGTTTGCTTTGTATATTTCATCAAATTCACTTTCAGTAAATTTGGCAGTCTTGCGATAGGCCAAAATACCCCCCAAAAAACAAAACAAACCTTATGTGTTTCTTTGCATCCGTCAGATACAAATGGCAAAGGAGCAGCGGATGGAGATGGAATTAATGCCTATAAAACCCTGCATCAGACTAGCGTATCTCGCCAACGACCATACTACGTTGAATACATCGGTTCTCGTCCGATCACCGAAATTAAGCAACGTCGGGCGCGGTTAGTACTTAGATGGGGGACCGCTTGGGAACACCGCGTGTTGTTGGCATCCCAACAATCTTTTTTACAATTTTTTTTATTATACTTCCAACCCAGTGTATTGGAGTATTGGCGTATGGGTGATATTTTTTTGGGCCAGCATACGAAAAGAAAGACTCCTTTTAGTTGGAGCAATTTGCCTTTGTTTATTGTGTTTGGTATTTGGTATTGTGTTTTGTATTTTTTATTTGATTGTCATATATAAAAAGTTTAAATTTCCCTAGTTTGCTTTGTATATTTCATCAAATTCACTTTCAGTAAATTTGGCAGTCTTGCGATAGGCCAAAATACCCCCCAAAAAACAAAACAAACCTTATGTGTTTCTTTGCATCCGTCAGATACAAATGGCAAAGGAGCAGCGGATGGAGATGGAATTAATGCCTATAAAACCCTGCATCAGACTAGCATATCTCGCCAACGACCATACTACGTTGAATACATCGGTTCTCGTCCGATCACCGAAATTAAGCAACGTCGGGCGCGGTTAGTACTTAGATGGGGGACCGCTTGGGAACACCGCGTGTTGTTGGCATCCCAACAATCTTTTTTACAATTTTTTTTATTATACTTCCAACCCACTGTATTGCCGTATGGGTAATATTTTTTTGGGCCAGCATACGAAAAGAAAGACTCCTTTTAGTTGGAGCAATTTGCCTTTGTTTATTGTGTTTGGTATTTGGTATTGTGTTTTGTATTTATTATTTGATTGTCATATATAAAAAGTTTAAATTTCCCTAGTTTGCTTTGTATATTTCATCAAATTCACTTTCAGTAAATTTGGCAGTCTTGCGATAGGCCAAAATACCCCCCAAAAAACAAAACAAACCTTATGTGTTTCTTTGCATCCGTCAGATACAAATGGCAAAGGAGCAGCGGATGGAGATGGAATTAATGCCTATAAAACCCTGCATCAGACTAGCGTATCTCGCCAACGACCATACTACGTTGAATACATCGGTTCTCGTCCGATCACCGAAATTAAGCAACGTCGGGCGCGGTTAGTACTTAGATGGGGGACCGCTTGGGAACACCGCGTGTTGTTGGCATCCCAACAATCTTTTTTACAATTTTTTTTATTATACTTCCAACCCACTGTATTGGAGTATTGGCGTATGGGTGATATTTTTTTGGGCCGGCATACAAAAAGAAAGACCCCTTCTTTTAGTTGGAGCAATTTGCTTTTGTATATTGTATTTGGTATTGTGTTTTGTATTTATTATTTGATTGTCATATATAAAAAGTTTAAATTTCCCTAGTTTGCTTTGTATATTTCATTAAATTCACTTTCAGTAAATTTGGCAGTCTTGCGATAGGCCAAAATACCCCCTCAAAAAACAAAACAAACCATATGTATTTCTTTGCATCCGTCAGATACAAATGGCAAAGGAGCAGCGGATGGAGATGGAATTAATGCCTATAAAACCCTGCATCAGACTAGCGTATCTGGCCAACGACCATACTACGTTGAATACATCGGTTCTCGTCCGATCACCGAAATTAAGCAACGTCGGGCGCGGTTAGTACTTAGATGGGGGACCGCTTGGGAACACCGCGTGTTGTTGGCATCCCAACAATCTTTTTTACAATTTTTTTTATTATACTTCCAACCCACTGTATTGCCGTATGGGTGATATTTTTTTGGGCCGGCATACAAAAAGAAAGACCCCTTCTTTTAGTTGGAGCAATTTGCTTTTGTATATTGTGTTTGGTATTTGGTATTGTGTTTTGTATTTTTTATTTGATTGTCATATATAAAAAGTTTAAATTTCCCTAGTTTGCTTTGTATATTTCATCAAATTCACTTTCAGTAAATTTGGCAGTCTTGCGATAGGCCAAAATACCCCCCCAAAAAACAAAACAAACCTTATGTGTTTCTTTGCATCCGTCAGATACAAATGGCAAAGGAGCAGCGGATGGAGATGGAATTAATGCCTATAAAACCCTGCATCAGACTAGCGTATCTCGCCAACGACCATACTACGTTGAATACATCGGTTCTCGTCCGATCACCGAAATTAAGCAACGTCGGGCGCGGTTAGTACTTAGATGGGGGACCGCTTGGGAACACCGCGTGTTGTTGGCATCCCAACAATCTTTTTTACAATTTTTTTTATTATACTTCCAACCCACTGTATTGCCGTATGGGTAATATTTTTTTGGGCCAGCATACGAAAAGAAAGACTCCTTTTAGTTGGAGCAATTTGCCTTTGTTTATTGTGTTTGGTATTTGGTATTGTGTTTTGTATTTTTTATTTGATTGTCATATATAAAAAGTTTAAATTTCCCTAGTTTGCTTTGTATATTTCATCAAATTCACTTTCAGTAAATTTGGCAGTCTTGCGATAGGCCAAAATACCCCCCCAAAAAACAAAACAAACCTTATGTGTTTCTTTGCATCCGTCATACTACGTTGAATACATCGGTTCTCGTCCGATCACCGAAATTAAGCAACGTCGGGCGCGGTTAGTACTTAGATGGGGGACCGCTTGGGAACACCGCGTGTTGTTGGCATCCCAACAATCTTTTTTACAATTTTTTTTATTATACTTCCAACCCACTGTATTGGAGTATTGGCGTATGCGTGATATTTTTTTGGGCCAGCATACGAAAAGAAAGACTCCTTTTAGTTGGAGCAATTTGCTTTTGTATATTGTGTTTGGTATTTGGTATTGTGTTTTGTATTTTGTATTTGATTCTGTCATATATAACAAGTTTAAATTTCCCTAGTTTGCTTTGTATATTTCATCAAATTCACTTTTAGTAAATTTGGCAGTCTTGCGATAGGCCAAAATACCCCCTCAAAAAACAAAACAAACCATATGTATTTCTTTGCATCCGTCAGATACAAATGGCAAAGGAGCAGCGGATGGAGATGGAATTAATGCCTATAAAACCCTGCATCAGACTAGCGTATCTCGCCAACGACCATACTACGTTGAATACATCGGTTCTCGTCCGATCACCGAAATTAAGCAACGTCGGGCGCGGTTAGTACTTAGATGGGGGACCGCTTGGGAACACCGCGTGTTGTTGGCATCCCACAACAATCTTTTTTACAATTTTTTTTATTATACTTCCAACCGACTGTATTGGCGTATGGGTGATATTTTTTTGGGCCGGCATACGAAAAGAAAGATTCCCTTTTTTAAATTTTTTCATGCCGTTTTCTGTGAATTTTCCCCGTCAATTTAAGTAGTTTCAACCAATTGGAATTTTCTTAAATTTTTATTACACATATTCAATAATACAAACACAAATACAATTACAAATCGGATTTATTATAATTTATCAAATGCTTGAGTGCATGCAATAATAAATTTTGTGCTCGATATATTGTAATTCAGTAGACGTTTAGAATATCATCAACAAATCTTTAACATTTATAAAATTATTGTATTAATTCCATTGAAAATGTGCTTTCGAGATTAAAAATATAATTTAAATGCTTAAAATTAAATCATTTTCATTTAATGTGGTAACAAAGCGATTTTTATTTTTCAACAAATAAAAATTGTTCAACAGTTTTTGTTTTTGCTTGTTTTTTGTGTGTGTGATTGCACTAAACTAAATTTCAATGCGTGGAAATGAAAATGGGAAGAGTATTTATGATAGTGTAAATGATGGAGATGTGGATGGGTGAATGTGTGCGAGGGGGGATGTGTAGTAAATATGTAGATAGCTGGGACAACAATTAATGGAAATTATGTTGAAATTTCCGTAGAATTAAAAGTCATACGAGCTGGCCTCATCGTCTCCCTTGCGCACTTTGAAAATGAACCGGTAGATAAGACCGGCTAAAATGCCTCCAGCCAGAGGACCCACCCAATAGACCCAATGATTTTTCCACAAGCCCTGGACCACAGCCGGGCCGAAAGAGCGAGCCGGATTCATGCTGGCGCCAGTCAATGTTATCTACAAGGAGAGAGAGAGAGAGAGAGAGAGAGAGTTAATTTATTGCTTATTCATTTGTTCTATTCGTAGATTTCAATAAACTTACAGCACACAAATGACCTGCAGCAATAGATAGTCCCACGGCCAGGGGAGCTGATCCTTTGATATCCTGACGACCGGGATCTGACACCGCTTTGACCACAAATACCAAAATGAAGGTGATCAGAGCTTCAATCAATACAGCCTGACCCACATCCAAACCGCTATTGAATGCCGATATACCCAACTCATTGGTATCGATGCCAGCTACAGCCACTTTGATCACAGCTGCTCCAGCTATGGCCCCCACACATTGTACAATAATATAGAAGGCGGACTTCAGAATGCTCATCTCGCCCACAATGAAGAACCCAATGGTAACGGCCGGATTGATATGACATCCACTGATGTGACCCAGACCCTGAAACAAGAAAGAAGATAATAAAACGTGTGAAATAGCTCTCCATATGTCCTTGCATTCGGTAATCTAGATATTCGATTCATTTGGGAATTTCATTTCAGCCTTATTCTTTCGTTTCTTAATGTGAATGACTCAAATATTGTTATAGCTCTCTATTTTAAACATATTTATTAGGAAAGTTCATTCTCTAACATCAGTAACTGAGAATGGACTTAAAATAGTATAGCAAAAGTATTAAAAACATGCTGTGACACGTCGTGTATCTTTATAAGAAAGCTTGGGAATGTGTCATATAAATATCACAGAAAATTCCACATCAGCATAATCCTTTTGAATTTTTCAAGACACTTGCACCTTAGAAATTAAGAAAAATTTAAAAGAACTATCAGACTCTTTTATAACAAAATTTTAAAGTGTTTTAGGCATAAAAAAATTGTAAAAAAGATTGTTGGGGATGCCAACAACAACACGCGGTGTTCCCAAGCGGTCCCCCATCTAAGTACTAACCGCGCCCGACGTTGCTTAATTTCGGTGATCGGACGAGAACCGATGTATTCAACGTAGTATGGTCGTTGGCGAGATACGCTAGTCTGATGCAGGGTTTTATAGGCATTAATTCCATCTCCATCCGCTGCTCCTTTGCCATTTGTATCTGACGGATGCAAAGAAACACATAAGGTTTGTTTTGTTTTTTGAGGGAGTATTTTGGCCTATCGCCAGACTGCCAAATTTACTGAAAGTGAATTTGATGAAATATACAAAGCAAACTAGGGAAATTTAAACTTTTTATATATGACAATCAAATAAAAAATACAAAACACAATACCAAATACCAAACACAATAAACAAAAGCAAATTGCTCCAACTAAAAGGAGTCTTTCTTTTCGTATGCCGGCCCAAAAAAATATCACCCATACGCCAATACTCCAATACAGTGGGTTGGAAGTATAATAAAAAAAATTGTAAAAAAGATTGTTGGGATGCCAACAACACACGGTGTTCCCAAGCGGTCCCCCATCTAAGTACTAACCGCGCCCGACGTTGCTTAATTTCGGTGATCGGACGAGAACCGATGTATTCAACGTAGTATGGTCGTTGGCGAGATACGCTAGTCTGATGCAGGGTTTTCTACAGCAAAAAGCTCCAGTGAAAGCTCCTTTAAGTTGAACTTTTGTATCTGATGGATGCGAATTACATTAAAATTTGAATTTCATACTATTTTAAACCATTTAATACCGTCCAATGTAGAAATGTTACAATAAATGTAAGTGTACATTTACATTGGGCACTAAAGAGAATTGTGCGGTTTCCTCTTTTGTTTATTTTAAAAATGTTAATCAAGAACTGTGCATTTTGTGGCTAAATATTAAGTTAGGATAAGTGTTTTTTTTTTAAGTATTAGACGCCTCTGTGAGGCGAAAAATCGAATCCATTTCATTAAATTTGCTGCTCCGTTTGCCTCCAAAAAGCACTTATTGTAAGTCCAAGGCTAAATGGAAACAATTACGTTTAATAAATAGTAAATTATGTTACTATCAAGATTTTTAGATTTAATAAGTTAATGTTTAATTCGGATATAAATCAGCATATTGTTGAGCAATTCAGACCTAGATAGACACTTTTTGTTGGGAAATATACGCAAGAAAATAAAAAAGAATGTTCTAACAAGACATATAATTAAAAAACAATAAGTATCTCTTTAATAATTACATTATAATTTATTTAAAGTCAAATGAATGCAATCCTGAACAATTATTTCAAGATTTCTTCATCGAAAGATATATTATGCGACATAAGTTAAAAAAAAACTAGAAGAATGTTTTAAAATTGGTCTTACAATTACTCGAAAAGCCCTGTTAAAAAAACTATATAAAAACTATGCTAGATACAAATACATTAGTAAACATTCTCCAGATATCCTCAATTAGACTTTACCATTTATTGTTGCCTCGAAGCATCCTAGTCCTTTAAGAACTTAGCCACAGGCTTCTAGCTTCTTTTTTAAGTAAATAAAGCATGTAATAGTAAAGAATGTAATTATTTTAGTTTAACTTTAGGTTGGTCTTACTTTTAGTCTCCAAAAACTATAATTTAAAACGTTTTGAATATGGGTAAGGCATCAACATTTGGATTTTAACATAAATTTCTAGTGTATATTAAGCAATGTTTATGTTTTTAAATAGAATGTTCCAGCTTTCTAGTACTTATTACAACTCAAGCTTAATCAACTGCCAAAAGTGTTAGAAAGGTGGCTAGTATTCCATGTCATTCAGGTTGAGATACAAATGTTTATTGAAACCATTTTCTGCAGAAGCTCTTGTTAATAGTAAAGTCATCTTAATGTAGAATAAATTTCCACTTAACTTATCAAATGAATATCAAAATTAATATAGATATAAGATGTTTCTTTTCTGTCTTTTGCCATGTCTTGGGCTCTTTGTCAAATGTCAACTTGTCGTTTGGTATCTTTAACATCTCTGGGTTTGGTAATGTTTACCCTTTTGCGAATTGTCTTCTTTTACTTTGTTTTTTTGTTTCAGCCATGGCAGCTGACAATGAGTTGGTTCCTCTTGAGTTTCCACTCTTGTTTTCGAAGTCAATTTTTGGCAATTGTTGCACAATAGACAGAAAAACAAAACATAAAATGTGTATGCTCACTTTGTTGCACCAAAGACACAACGGATACAAGCAATTTGTCTAAGTTGAAGAGATGCACTCCAAAAAGTCGATGTCGATCGTCGATTGTAATGTATAGTATATATAGTATATATAAGTTATCTATGCGTATGTATGCAAGTATGTATTTTTTTAAAGTTCAAGCATCTTTTATAGCTAAAAGTAAAAGTGTGTTTTATGTTCTGTTTAGTCATCATCTCAAGCCGGTCCCCCAGAGTCTCTCACACACACACACAACGCACAACACAACTCTGAGCAACGCAGTTCAAGTGAAATCACTTCACTTTTAGGCAAAATGGAAATCAAACAACAAATTGCCACTTGAGTGAGCTAAGTCCGACGAGTATATTCGTATGAATGAAAATGAATAACGAGCAAGTTTTTGCAGCAACACGCAATATTGCAAGGCCCCCAAGGTCGATGTCGATCTAATACTATAGAGTCTGTGTATCGTCGTATCTCTGTGCTTAGGCAGGCTTCTATGTAGCTCCATATCTTTTCGGTTTTTCTTGCTTGTTGGTTTATGCTTTTTGGTTGATTTCAATTCGATTTTGATATGGTTTTGCTCCTCGGCCAATGTCGTTGGCGTTTTCTGTGTGTGAGTGTGTGTTTAATTAATAAATTCGAAAAAAAAACAAACCGCGCACACAAAAAAAACAAAAAAAAAGAGAAAAAACGCTAATTACAAAGCCTCCGAAGCCGAGAGCAAAATCAAGTCACTTGCATTGGTAAAACTCATGCAACGCCCCGGCTTCAACCGAGGCAACTTCAACTTGACATTTTGTTCATGCGTGTTGCATTGCAGTTGTTTTTCTTTAGTTTTGACCCCCCCCTCGCCGACCTCTGAGATCACCTAACGCCAGGTGACTGTGTGTGAAAAATGCATCAAGATCATGGAGCATTAAATCCAACACGACTCTAGGCCTAAAACGTTTTGTTAACGTTGTTAACCGCCACATTGTTCTGCTGCGTTTCTTTTGTGCTTTTGGCCAGCTTTGATTCTTTTGTGCTCAACTTTTTTTTAATTGCACACTCGAGTCACACTCTTGAAATTAATCAAATTTTTAATGGCCCAAGTCGTATAGTTAAATAGAAAGAGAGATTGAGATATCGATTGAGCAGCGATCATACATATATGAGACTCAAGACCCACAATTAAACTTAATTTATGCAACAAACAACAGATTATGTTGCAAATAAATTTTGTATACCAAAAAAATAAAAAAAATTGTGAGTGCGTGTTAACTATACAAAAACTATGAGTCATTTGGAAGATCTATCTGATCGGACATTCGATATTCTTGAGTTTTTGAATAGCAACATTTAAAATTATGAATATCTAGACATTTGTGGACTTTAAAACTGTAATAAATTTGTAAATCAAACATGAAAGACTCAAAGGAAAACCACAAAACGTGCTGAATTAAATTCTGCACTCTCTTTACTAGTAAAAAAAGGGAATTTGCCTACTCGTTACTTGTTAATCAAAGCAATAAGACAATTCCTCTTACTAAGATAAGAAAACTGGAAGTATATGTTAGTCAAAATAAATTAAATATTTAAAAAATTCAAAATATGTTAAGCGATATCAAACATTGCTTACAATTAGATCTTCATTTATTACTCGTTACTTTCTAGGAATTGACACAATTTTTATCTAGGTACTCGTTGGAATTAAAGCAAGAGTCATATTCTTACCCTTTACTTCTTGTAATAAAGTAAATTAGTAAAATCTGATTATAAAGTATTTAAATTTGTAGTAATTTTTCTGTAACTCATATATAATTAAGTTGAACTAAATAATTGAATACTACGTCAGAGAATTTGGTTTACAGGTTACACGTTAGAACAATGATTTTTTACTCGTTATTTATTTTACGCGTTATTTTACTCGTTTTCGTTACAATTTTCCACAGAAAGATTAAAATACAATATGTGTTTAAAAAATCGACACTTAATTTTAACATTCAATTTGTTTAAAATTGTTAAAAGTTTTTTACTTTGTATCCCACTGTATTAACTTTATTGTGTACTAAAAGTTTTATCGCTAAGCATCAAAAGTTTAATCTCGTTTATTTTACAATCACATAAATCACTTTCTTTAGAAAACTCGAAAGAAATAATGCATTGATTTTAAACAAGCACAACAAATATTTATTGTATGTGTCATACGCTCTTAATGGTGGCAAAAAGACTCTTTACCCTCTTTCTACACAGATTAATAAGACTGAAGGCAACACTACAGACCGACTTTATGGGAACCCGAATGGATGTCCACCGGATGAACCTAACCTATATCTTTTCTTACTTTCAGTACTAACGCTCCAAATAAATTTAGGGCAGATACATAGAAAAAAGTAGCGAGTCTTGGCAGAAAAATATCTTCTTGGGAATCCAACGGTAGAGAGATCTCGCATTACTCACTCGCTACTCGTTACGCATATAAAATAAGCAAGTTATTAGAATCATTTACTCGCTATTCGCCACGCATAATAATAATTAGCAATTAAATGCTACGGCAAAATCAATTAATAGAAAAAAGAAAGGTACATTTACTTCCAGTTTCTTAATATTTAATTCGAGATCAAAGTCATTAAAATGCAATTTCAGTTATTCGTTTGTAAACAAAACATAATATTAAATTGCCCATTGACTGAATCTGAAAACTGGCAATTCGAGCATTAAATAGAACCAAATGGTCACTCAAGCATTCTATTTGGCTGCTTCGCTTTGGCTACAACAAGTCTGCCATAATATGTGTGGTTAACAAATTCATCTAAACATACATACATATAAATAAATAAATAACTAAATATATATACATATATATATAAAGACATTTGTGATCGGCTTACGCATGAATAGCAGTCAGAGTGTCTGCTCGCATTTGTTTTGCGTTTCACGTTGTTGTGGCAACATTTACGCGTTTTAAATCATATTTTATGGCTTTTTTAGTTAAATTGAATGTTAACTTGTTTCATTTCGTTTTCGTTTTCGTTCTGGTTTTCTGCAATTGCCAGCAAAATGTTGCCAAATCGAATGTTGCGAATCAAAGCAATGCCAAAGCCAAAGCCACAGAGCCCAAAGACAACAAAGTCGGTGTTGAAGTTGCTTTACAACAAGTCGGTCCGTTTGAAAACAAACACAAAACAAAAATAAACCAAAAAAAAAGTTCAAAACGTGAATGGATATACGCACAAATTTGAGTTGTTGTTGCAGTTTATTATTGATTTGTGGCTTACCAAAAACACACAAACCGATGCGGGTCTCTTCGATATATGCATTTTATATTTAGTGATTTTGCCAATTCCCCCCACACTCACACACTCACACACACACACACACACATGCACATGTCTGATCGAAATCTTAGAAAAAAAAAACTGCCGGCATTTGAAAATTTATTTTGTTTACGCGACCTGCATATAAACTAATGACAAGAAAACAAAATAAATCCAAGTCATATGGGGGATTTCTATTATATTGCCGACTGACCAATAAAATGCAAATCTTAGAAATGTTTATATTATTTTAAATATAATCTTTGTGTTATAGTGTTGCTGATTCTTGGCATCATGTCAGAAACAAATTTAAGTTGTCTGGATAAATATACAGGGTGAGGTTAATTTGGCACTGTTAACTGCGCAGCATTAAAAAAGAAATTGCCGTTTTTCAGTGTTGGTAAATGCATGTTGAAGGAAATGGAATATAACTTTACAGCACTGAAAAAGTCGTAATGAAAGTTTACGAATTAAATTCTAAATTAAGCAAAATGAAAAGGATCTACATATATGATTAGAAGATCAATTTGAGGTTTCAAGTTGCCTTAAAAGTACCTACTAACTATTAAGCAATCAAGCAATACATAGCATAAAAATTCATACTGTAGATCAGTGTTGGTTAGCGATAATATGAAGAAGAACTTGAAATAAAATATAAAACTATATCAAACAATGGCACCCAATCAAAGATTGCTTATGAAAAATCTTCAATGTCTCATGTTCTATATGGATTGATCTTAGGTTTTTTTAGGAACTTAAGAATAGACAGAGAAACTTAAGGCTAGTTCATGTTACGGCAAGTTCCTTTTACCACATTTCATTTACACTTCACCCTGTATTCCTAAAATCAAGATGACCCATTAAAATTGTTCATTTGTTGCAATAATTTCTCCACGCTTTCTGTGTTCGCATTTTCATCATTATGAATACAGTAAAAGTGATATTACGAGAAACAAACTATACTCACAACATCGGCATACCATATAAGCAGAGGCATTAAATTACCTGCAATTAGCACGTTTCTCATTTGACGCGCTTCCAACGCTCCATTGAACAGTTAGCTATAGCTATTCATTATATTTATTGCCATTGTTTTTGTAATGTAATGACGAACACAAAACAGAAACTATCGAACGTATGTAAGTATAAATACAATTGTCGTCGTATGTTAGGAAATACCAGTGGAGAGTTCAGCCAACCCAAACCGAAACGTTGAGTCTTGCAAACTCGGACACTGTCTTGAGTCTTGAATCGCGACTCGTGCCACACGTCATCGCCTCCAAACAAAATGCAACCTAATCGAACGTGCCACACAATTGCCAATGCAATCTTTCACCCGATGCTGTTGCCCCGTTCGCTGTTGACGTTTGGTAATCGAAACAAATTTGTTAATGTTCAGCAACAATCATTAATGTTTAGATAGTGAAAATGTGATGCAAAAAAAGCAAAACACAACGTAACCATATTAATTGTTTTTGTAATATGATTTTTCTAGGCATATGTTTAGGCAATTACCTATAGCTTTAGTTGAAGACATTCATAAATCGAATGGTAAAGTAGCAAATGATCTTTGGACAAAATTTCATTGCATTTTTGGTTGCAGCATCTGCAAATCGAATTTTAACACACTCAACAGCAGCTCAACTTATTAAGTGAAGTTAAAAGTTGTAACTTAAAACTGATCAAGCTGGTTTTTGTATATGCATAAAGATTGTCCTAAAGAGAAAAACTGTTGATCTACTTATAGGTCAAATGTAAGACTCACATACAAGAGCCGTTCAATATGAACGCCTAAAGCTAAAGATAGTAGTCGAAAGCCTTTAGGTTTCATTCATACCTAAGAGGCTGTTTCTAGCCATTAAGAGCGCAATATTTCTTTAGTGAAGTTAGGATATTTTAAAAGACTAAGCCACTGTAAAAATAGTTTGACTATAATTTAGCAGACAATAGTTTAACTTACGAAGATTAAACAGATTGATGATTGGAAATACATCATGTATAACTTTTTAAGCCGTGGTAAGTTAAATCACTTGTGAATAAGTCTAGCAAATCGCAATATTAAAATTGATAAATTTTAAATTGTTTTTAGATTATCTACATCGTTAAAAACGAGGTTTTTTAAGGTTTTCTTTCTCTCACTTCTTCTTTTTTAGTTTGAAAATATGTTTTAAGTTGATTCAAGTTTATGTGATCACTTATTGTGATCAAAACCTGAGGGTCGGGGATAACTTCGACTGATGCTTTCTTCTATGCTTTGCACACTTCTGACCAGAAATATTATACCCTTTTTGCAAAGGTATAAATATAGTTTAAGGTTTGGAGAGGTACATATTTTATATCAAAAACCTTGAGGAGTTAGTTTAATGGTTATTAAAGTTGTTGCCATAAATGGAAAATTGCCACTTTTCACCTAATATTATTTCCTTAGCTCAATTTTATAAGTGTTTATTAGAAAATTGTAGAAAATAAGTTTTAAATAGACGGTTTGTATTATTAAATGGTTAAGCAAATGTTAAACATATGTATTCATAATAAAATTTGCTCATCTAGAACCCATATATCGATGGATAAGTTTCTAAGACTACATCAAATCGAGGCTGAAATTGAATTACTGCAAATTTATAATAACATTTTTGCTCATTCTAAATGTGTTCTCTATGTTTTATTTCAAAACAATTTTAAAATTCTTTAACATAGTCTTTAGGTTAAATATTTTACTAACAATTAGATCAACTTGAAATTTTACATATGTCGGGGCGTCAAGACAATTGCTTACTTCACTATATTTTCCACTTTAGACTTTTCACTTTCACTTTTTATTTGTGACTGTTTTGGCTAGTTCCCAAAGGGTTTGTTTTTTGGGCTCTCTAGCCCGAGCCCCCCTTTATATAGGACCTGACCTGAAGACAGATTTGTTTCTAAATATGTTTCTAAAGCAAAGATGCTTGGTCATCCTGCAAACTCAACATTCTTAGCAACATTCCAAGTGTCAGTCTGTAGCCGCTACAAAGGTAATGCCAGGGCTACAATTGGCACACCTGTCAACTAACTAGTAGGCTTTGACTTATTAGTCACTTAATCAACACTATCCGACATACATACATAAATTCCCAAAATACAAAAAATTTCGTAGGATTAAACTCAAATTCAAAGTAAAGAGAACTTTTCTAAGATGAGACAAGAGAATTAAAAGAAACTGAAGCAAACAAAAAAATTAAATTAATATTTATATGACAGAAGCATTATTTTAAAACTTGATTAAGTTAAATCTTTATATTTAATTAGCAACTTTAACAAATTTAAAGTGTTAAATAAATTAAGAAACAAAAATGGCCTACATTTTATGACAAGTATATGAACAAAAACCAAAATAATAAATATGTATACCTTAAACAGGCTTTCTAATTTAAGAAATACTAAACAAATGATATACTAAAACAAATTTGTAACTAAATTTCAATAGTTGCAAAAACACTTAACAAAATTGAAAGCTATTTAAGCAAACTTTTGTACTTTAAAATGATGATTTTTTTTTGTTTGAAAATCATTAACGATTTCATTTCGAATATGTTGTTCGATTGCATAAATTAAGTTAAGCACTTTGTGGCTATATTTAGTGCTTAATTTCTTTGCCTTAACCTTAAAGCGATTTTTCATGTTTCAAGTGAAGGAAAATCAGTGCCAAAGAGTCATAAAAATTTATTTGTTGCTTGCCATAAATTCAAATAAAAGCTGATTGGCGTTTAAAAAAACCAAAAACAAAAAAAACCCCAAGTCAAAGCCGAGCATAACGTAATTAAACGCATAATAATCTAATTGCATATTTTGCGTGTTGATTAATGTTAATTGCCCCGATGCAACAGAGCAGAGCAGAGTCACAGTCACAGTCACACAGAGTGTTTCTTTTGGCCATAAGCGAGTTGAAGTTCCATAGATATTGAAAAATGTTACTCATACGACGCGTGTACTGGAGCTGCCATCGGTTAATGACTGTGCGTGAGTGTTTCAGTGTGTGTGTGTGTGTGTCTGTTGCTGTTTGTGGTATGTGTTGGTGGTGTGTGCGTCTGTAAATCTGTCAATTTTGTAAATTACATTCGCAGCTTGTTTTGTTGTTGTTTCTCTATTTTTTTTTTTTGCGTTTAAATGCCAATGTCTTTGCCCAAAACGCAGCAAAAGTTTTGTGAATGAGACGCACGACGACTGAAAGTGTAACGCGGCGGTGGCGTTGTCCTTGAATAGATACAAATACACACACACACAAACAAACACACTAGAGATACAGATACAGAAATATATGTACTTGCAATTCGTAGATAAATTCATGAATTCATGCCTCTCTATAACCATATGATTGAATTTTTGATAATTTTTGTGATTTTTCAATTTCAAATTTGTGTGTAATTTTTGCTTTTTTTTTTTTGCTTACCTGGGCCAATGTGGCCACCGTCAAGCCAAAGGTGAATGCAATCTGTGGTACACTTCCGCTGCTGGTACTACCAACGCCAACAAATACCAAGAAAAATGTTCCAATCAATTCACCCAGCAGCATTCGCCATATATTCTTGTTCTCTGTGATATCGGCGACGCCCACAAATTTCGACATATCTGTAAATGCACAATAATATTCATATTCATTAGACGGTTATGTTAATCAATAATTTGTAGTTATTTGTTTTGCTATTTTTCACATTATTTGATTAATTAATTTGTTCACTTCCTGACAACAACAGCCAAGACAAGAGATGCCATTCAATAGCTCCTCGCTTAGTTCAATGTTAATTGTTTCGGGATGTTAATTAATTTATTCCACAAACAAAACAATTCATTGGCAAAACTATGCGAAACAAGTTTTTTTTCATACCAACTGCCACTCGCATGTTTTATTTAGAACTGAGAATCTCTCATTGTCAGTCTTAACCATTTTCAAGTCTTGTGCTTCTGTTATTTAATTTTTTTTATCATCATATTTATTTTCAGTTAGCTGACGCTGAGGACATGATCATAAATGGCTTTAACCTTATTATTTAAGCCTGCACTAAGCCCGATGTAAATAGTTGAAAATATATATTTTTTTTATTATATATAGATACAGCTATCATGCCACAGCAGTTCTAGTAAGTGTCAGTCACTTGACTGACTTTCAGGGCATCACTCAAAAAAAAACACTCTCACTGATAAGCAAAACAAAAAAAACAAAACAAAAAAGTGGATGCATTCAGCAGGCAACACATGAATCATAAGCGGAATTTATTTTGATGTGGCTGTAAACAAATTTTCGGATAAGAAAACGATTTACAGCATTACAAAGTAGTATTCATAATTCTTTTTTTAAATTACCATCTTAATTTGTGATTATGGAATCACATATTTTGGGACATTAGGCAAAAAATTTCCAAAAGGAGAGGTAAATTCGACGAAGAAGTTAATACAAATTTGCCTTCTTTGAAGTTATTTCAAATTTTAGGATGTTTGTAACAAAGTTATAAATGAGAGAGAAAATAAAAAAATTAATTAGTTTTTACATTTAATACTTGTTCACTTTCACCTGTATAAGATTCGGTATTCGGTGCACAAAAAAACGTAAGAGTGCCCTTAAGAGGGTGGTTAAGGTTTTAAAGCCCAAAAAAAAAGAACATTTCCAAACTTTTTATGTGAAGATATGAATAATCTGGGACTATTTGCTTTATATACTATTTGCTTTATATACATGTTGTTAAATTGACACTTAAAGTATCATTGGTAAAATTTTGAATCCCATATTAATATATATTTCAATCCGTGGCAGCGCATCTGCTGGGGCTCTAAGGAAAAAAAGGTGAACACGATGCTGGGTTACAGGATCATACGAACGAAACAAATTAAATTGCTTCAAAAATCGAAAAGATATTTGCTGGTAATGACGAAGCGTTTTTTCAAAAATTTTTTAAACCTTACCCCTCATAATAATTTTAAGCATTTTCAAAACTTTGATCCTCTTTCATATAGAATCGCTTACCAACAATGTAAAGCTATTGACCAACAACGTAAATGAAAAGCGAAAGGCTGTTAAATTAGCTATTCACATATTCACATTAAATTAGCTGCAATAAAAAAAACTGATTTCAGAGATTCGTTATAGTATCATAAAGTTAATTATGTAATTTTAAGTATTAATAACAAGCGCTAATAGTGTTTTTCATTATTAAACTATTTAGAAACAGTTTTAAACTGAAATTCTTCTTGTAATAAGGTTCTGAAGGCTTACTTTGCCACTCAAAGGCAATGCCAAGGTTTCAGAGTCTAGTTCTTAGAACCCTCAATAAACTGATTGGGAAGCTTATTAAATACAGTTTCCAAGATAAAATCCTTAGCATATGGGAACTATGTATACACACATTCAATCCATACATATATTATGCAGTATTTTTCTACGGTTACCTAATTCTCATTAGACTATTTATTATTTCATTTATTCCAAGACTTACAACTAAACAATTATGAACTATTTAATGATATTATGTATTAGTAATTTTAAATATTTGTGTATGATGATAGCCTATTTTAACTATTTTCCAACTAACTTAACCAATTAGTGAGCACTTTTATCACTGATTACCCTTACTTTTTCTCATGACAACTGAATGTGACCAGTTTTAGTTGGCCACTGTTCTTATCACTCAAGTGAGTCAAGTTCCAGCACTTTTTTTAATAGGGCAATTATCGGTTTTTGGAATGTGCAAACCACTTCAAATTTTTGTTAGCCTTGTCTCATGATTCCACCCAAAAAAAAAAACTGTTCCATCAAAAAAAGTTGAATACAACTTCATTCAGAATTCACATGGAGTACTACTACATACATATATCTACATATACTACATATAAAAATGTTTATATATATATCTAGTGACGGAATAAATCATGGAATGCACAAAAAGCACATGTGCTAGGCATACCAAAAATAAACAAAAAACAAAAGATAGCAAAAAAAAAAAAAAAATACGGACTAAATATAAAACGTGTACTTTTCTTCCTCTATCAAAAACTAAAGTTCTATTTATCAAAGTCAAAGTGATAAAAAATTCATTTCATTTGAAATGGAAGAAGAGGGGGGAAACTTATGGAAACTTATTTCTAAGAATTCAATCAAAAATATCAGTAAATTACTCAGATTTTGTAGTTATATATAGAGAAATCAGTATTGACTAACATATATTTTGCAATGTGCCCTTTCAAAAATGTTAAACCTAATTACAAGGTGACAATCCATCAATCAATTCAATTAATCAATCAAAATGCAACAAAGTGCATAAGAAAATTAATAACTTCATTTTCAATTAATGTTTGATTGTTTAATAATATTAATCATTACAATGATTTATTTATGCATTTTATACTCTCCAGTAACAAATGCTATTGGGGTATATCAGATTTATATACTATATGACAGTCAATGGAAACAAGGAAATATATTTTCTTATTTCCCAACTTTGGAATGCTCTAACAATTGGGATAAGCATAAATCACTTTTTCTATTGAGAAACAAAAATAAAAAGTCTAATATTTGATAGAATTTTTACTAAAGCAATAATATTCAATAACTGTATATATTATTTGAAAACTTTCTAACTTTCTTTCTTTTTTAAGAAAAATAAGATATATCTTAAAGTGTAAATTTACAGTTTAGAGTTATTAAACAGAATAAAATTAACTATATACTATTTTATTTTTTTATTCTATTAAATAAGACTACATGAAAATTGATATTTTAATAGAGTATGAGCTTATTTGAAAAACAAGATAAAATAAATTGTTGTTAATTTTAATTTCAAACTCTATATTATTATATGAAATTTAAATTTACAAAAATTTATTGTTTGTTGATTTTCTATTTTAAATTTTTACTTAGTTGTAATAAAACTGTGGTTGACGCTTTCCAAAGTAGAGCTAAACTTATTCTTTTTTTCAAGAAATTTTAAAAAATCTTAAAATTACACTCGGAGTATAAGAGAGGCTTTAAATTTATGTATTTTAAAAAATTAAACCTATCAAAAATTGTATGATAAACGCTAGAATATTATATTCTTTTTTAAGTTCAAGTTTGTTAACTTATAGAAATAAGCAATTTGGGAATAAAAAATAAAATAAATTGTGACACAAATATGTAAATTAATGAAAGTTCAAAAGTACTTAAGTAACTACATTGGTAAACTTATTTGTGTACTTAAAACTAGGTATTCAACTTAGTTAAAGAGTAATTGATTAGATTGTTTTAGGCACTTTGGCCTCACCCCCCTCAAGGTTCTTTTAAATTCTTATCTTCAGTTCTTGTAGATATCAAAAATTTGTCAAATGAAAAAATTGCTCTTTAAAACAATCAGTACTCAAATTTACTCCCAAATTGCATTATTGCAGTGAATTCTAAAGTCGACTTTAGTGTTTACCTCACATTCAAGTTGAAATTGTTAATGAAATTGGGAATGAAAATTGAATTTCAAGTTCAATGAAACCTGTAAATGCTAAATATTAACTCATATATACTTGACATGCTCTGGCAATATTTCATCAACAATAATTAACACTTTTGTTTCACTTTACGCAAATCACACTCAAAGTTTATTTATGTTTTAGTTACAATTATAGACTAAGTTTCATACCAATATGTACATATATCTATTTATCTATATTCAGTTTGATTGCTTATATACAGGTTTAACTTGACTCAAATAATTGATGGGATTGTTGTTAAGGCGGTTGGGGATTTCAGCAATAGCAATTTGTCATATTTTTAGCCCACTTTATGGTCTAGAGGCTACCGTATAATTGGCCATAAAGATAGCCAAAGAGTTAGTATCAAACAACAGAAAACTAAATCTTATCGTTGTCCTAATCTAAATTACTTAACCAGGCCCAAACATCAAAAAACTTGTGTTAGGTAGCCAAAAAAATGAGGTCAAATTCCATCGTATAGGCCTAATATGATTTCTTTTTTTCTTGTTTTTCTATCACATCCTTGGATCTAATGTACAAAGTGTGTTTGAAACAATCGAAACACACGAAAAATCAGCAAAAATAAATAGCAAAAAAAAAACAAATAAATCTTGCAAATAATAATAACAATCATAATAAACAATAACAATTGAGGGCGTGACGACAAGACAGACAAATGGCAAAGAGTTATGGCTCTACGCATTCGAGACAAGGCTAGATAAATTGTTAAATCGCTAAAGATTTCAATACATATGATCATGAATGCTATTAGGCTTCAAAATTTGTCTAATACTTCCAATTAATTGTAAGAGTCATGCAACAAAAAAGTTAAATTTAAAAATAGATTTTTTTCCTTTTCATAAAATTGATTCACTACAGTTGCAAACTTTAACAAATTTTAGCTTAAAAATAATAAGATAAATGCAATTTTTATTATAAAAACTTTATGTTTGAGTAATGATGTTAGTGAAACAAAATTTGATCATTATTTTACAATTTATTTGAATATGTTATATATAACATAACATAACTTTCTATATCTTTTCTTTCACAATAAACCATAAGAATTTGTATGACTTCCTTATTTTCCTGTCGCTTTTTTGATTCTTCAAAGTTCAAATCAAAAGCATTCTGAAGTAGTTTTCATTTAAAAAATAGCAAAAAGTCTAACTACAAATTAAATTAAGGATTTGTAATGAAAATTGAAAACAAATAACTGATAAGAAATAAAATTTTAGCAACTTTCAAAAGGGAAAACCCATAAAATTAACTTTTAAAGTCATAAATAGAAAAATTTTACAATCAGTCATCTAAATCAACTTTCTGATCAAAAGTTAAGGTTCCAACATTTTTTTCTCTGTGTAGACAATCTATTAATTTGTCTATCATTTTGGCGCCATATAACAATAATGTACGGCACATACCTCTATCACATATCGGAGGAGACCGAGAAGCACCGCAAGCAAACACGATATTCCCATTTCGACATGAAATTAATTAGTGAGCTATCAAATACAAAAGACTAATATGTAGTTATGCCTTCCACGGCTTGTTCATTGACGTTTTGCACATACCAAAGGCATGTGTAAGTAGGTAAAAAGAAATTTTTACTTCACTTTGGTGCTTAACCTACATAAGGTAGAATATACGTATATGAAGAAATGCTAATTAGTATGCAAAACGAATACGAACATGAGAGCAGCAGCAAAAGTGTGATGAGAAGGAGGTGCAGGAGGAAAGAAGCTCGTTCTGATTCTCGATTTGAAACATTTTACACGCTTCCGTGTTGGAAATAAACAAAAACAAAACAACAATGAAATAATTTTATATTACTCTCTCAAGTGAGAGATTTGAATCTTGAATTATATGAAAAAATTTGCACTACCCATAACGAAACGCAGTTCCAAACCCAGTTCTCTAATGTCAAGGTCAGGCACATAAGTAACTATTTATACACAAAGTATGCACCTTAGTTAGCACTTTTTACACTTTTTATCAGCAATCTGATCTGTGTTACGTCACGGCAAGAAGAAAAGGCCGAGGAAATGGTAAGGTAGTCAATGGAAATAAAAAAAAGAAAAACCAAAAAATAAAAAATCAGATATGAATCTTTCTCCACCTTGTCGGCTCGTTTGGTTTTATGCCCGGGTAGTTCTGCTTCAACGATTTATGGCCATTTGAATTACTTAGTTGCCTGATAAGATAGCAGAGCAACAACAACAACAACAACAATGTCTGAAGTGACTAGAGTATGACTCGAGTGTTTTCAAGTGCATCACCATTTAGAGTTTCGCTTTAAATTATCATAAGCATTTGCCCAAAATTGGTTAAATAAAATGCAATTGAAATGTACTTGGAATAAATATATTACTAAATTAAGCAAACAAAATGAATGCAATAACTGAAATTTAAAGACCATATTGGTCGGTCCTCAGAAAGTCCGAGTCAATGGTGCAGTTGCAGTTGCTATAACTAAACATTCACCGGACATCCGTTTAGCATGGACTTGGACTTGCTGGGCTTGCTCTTGGTTTGCAGCTCGTAAAATTCAAAGACACTGAGAGAAATGGTTTCGAGTACATTACAAAAGAATGCATTTTCCATCTATCATACTTAATATTAGAAGAAGTGAGTCTTGTAGATTGCAGAAATACTTGGATCGATGACATATAAAAGGTAACAAAAGAAACCCAAACATTGTCACCAAATAGCCTACTCAGCAATCGCCTTTGTCTGTTCTTAAGACTCTTTTAAGAGTCATAGATAGAGCAATAGTTTTGTCTATCCCCTTTCAAAACTTATGCATTACTATTTTCACTTGCTCCGACAATTTAAGAACCATTACTAAGACACCATTTGACGCATATTTCCTCCTATCTGTCCTACTTGGATATGTCTATGGGGATTCTTTAATAGCTAAAAGCACTTAACATTTCCTTTTATAATACGTTGATCATGGTTATCGGTAACTAAGTTGGATAATAATCGAAATTTTATAATATTTGTTAACTTTTTACTAAAACTTCTCATCATCCTCATTAAATTGTCATTACTTTTCTGTCGATTTTGAAATCGATGATTTGTTTAATATTTACGTGAAATCTGATCTCTTTTATCGATCTCCATTCGGGAAGTAATCGAACAATGATCACTTTGCTTACACCGTTCGATACATGTCATTATGCCAGAATGCCATCCTTAAATTAACACCACTTTACACTTAATTTCGAAATCGTTAATGTACTTTAAATTTATAATAAGAAGATTCATCTAAAAACTAAACACTTTTAAAGCTAATGTTCAAAAAAATATTTCTTTTAAAATCTTCTCATATACTATTATATCCAGCATATGTAGAACTTTTCTTAAAATAAAACCATATTATATTCCATTTGAAAATGTAAGATTTAACCAAATTGTCTTATAGTGTTATCGTTGAATACCATGCAAATTATCGATTAACTATCATCCTTAGAAGACTTCTTGTTAGTTTAATAAAGTAGCAAACAAAACAAAGGGCAAAGTTAACAATTCATTTAACTATTTAACATTTAACCATTTCACATTATTAAAAGCTAAACACTTATCTCTCAGTGTATGCTGGCTTAAGAGGTGCAGCAGTTTACTTTACTTTACCTTGGCTTAGCTTAGTAAGCAGAGTCAAAGTCAAGGCGCTGGCAGTGACAGAGGAGGTGCGGCTCGCTCCTCTGATGGCTGGACTCACACGTGTCAGGTGCCTCGATATACCAAAAAAAAAAACCATATTTAATGGAGGCCAGCAAGTCAAAGGCTTGGCTCTGACTCTCGGACACTCTCGGAACTGGTTTGCTATTTTCGAAAAAAAAACACACCCAAAAAAGGAAACAAAGCAAACAAAAAAAAACAAATATCCTTTCCTTGGTGAGTTCCTCTTGCAAATCACATACGTAAGAGTTAAAAAGTTGGAAGGTCTTTTATGATATTCATAAGTATTATTAGAACATGAGCAATGTCATAGCTGCTTTTCTCACCTACTTCCAACATGGATACCCCCCAACTCCTATGTCATTCGAATGGCTAAACTTATTTGCCACTGACACGCAAATAACGCATAATTTCGCTAATATTCCCCATATGAGTTTGTGTTTCTCTCTATTCGTTTTCTCTTAGTTATTGTTAATTTCCCATGTCATGGTAATTACAAGACAAAAGGCTCGTGCTCCCTCTCCCTTACCTCCCCCACCAACCTTTTTTGGGTCTATCTGAATTTGCTGTTGTTCATCTACAATAATTAATCAATTTAATCGGATTATTAATTTTCGGTTTTGCGCAATACACATTTTTCGCTCTTCATTTTTTAAGACATTTCAGACTGTTTTGTTCATTCACTAAGGTGATGATTTTATTAAATATAGAGAAGAAAAAAAAAGGTGAAATAAATGTAATAAAAATACAGAGACCCAAAGAAACCTGTTCGCTCTCCTCTGACTATAAGTATATATACACAGATGATATATTCCGTTCCGATCGACCAATAAATTTTATTAATTAGTCACATGCCCTGCCCCGGCCATTCTATTTGACTGTGAGGGAGGTGCGAGTTTTCGGTTGGTTTTTTTTCTGTTGTTTTGGTTTATGGCAGGCATAAAATTTATGTCGTCTAAACTGAAGTCAATTACAAAACTAATAAATCTATTAGAGAATTTATGATAGAGTAGAGTTTTAATATGCATTTGAATAGTCACAAAGAGTGAAACTTTGTTTATCTTGGCGAATTGCAAAAACAAGAAACATTTTTGTTAAAAAATGTTACCCTTTCTATAGCCTAACCACTAATTATAAAAAAAAAACACAAAACGTCATTACTCTTTTAAAAAATTGATTCCATAAACATTCTTGAGATAGACGGCTCTTTTTTTTTTGTTCGATGAATTTTTGATTAATTTAATAATAATTGATTCTAGCTTTAATGGGCTATAAAAATTGATTCAGCTAATCACTTTAAAGCCCCCCAGAAAAAAAACCCTCTAAAACCATGATGAATCATTAGCATTAGGTGATATTTCGCTCAAGGAGGTAGTTTTAAAAGTTTTCCAAAAATTTGTGTGTTTAAAGAAATAAATGATTCTCTTCAGTAACCAATAAAAGGGAGAAGCTTTTAGATATGTATGAAATATTGAACTAATGAATTTTCACCTATCGACTTATTTAGTTTGTTATTATTTGAGAATAATTTATTTCCATAATATTGTGTTTACTTTAAAAATGATTAGCCTATGAAGACGTTACTCGCTTGGTTCTAAAGAAATTTGTTCGAAAAGAATCATAAAACTGAAAAATATTTTGTTTTTACTTCTTTTGAAACTCAAGTCTTTTATGTCAATGGGTTTGCAATAATTCAAGAAGGTTATTAATGACCAAAAGTATTAAAAACTTTTGCATTAATTTAAAAATAAAGTATAGTTCCTATATAATAAATTTGAAAGCTGAAATCTCAATCAGCTAAAACTCTATTTTCAAGTAGATCACACATTTAAATTGGAATCTTTTTCATATTTTTTAAACATATATTTATGTATTCAAATTTTGGTATAATTCCTAAAAATGTATCTTACCATATGGGTTAAAAGTTGACTAAAGTCAACACAAATTCTTAGATAAATTTTTAGGAATTATACCAAAATTTGAATACATAAATATTAAGACCTCCATATAGTTAATATTTTCTAATTTATAGATTTTTATAGACTACATAAATTCTTTTGTTTTAAAAAGGTTTAAAAAGGGTCATTTTTTATTCACTTTAGCGTTTTTTTCCTTTTTTTAAAATTGACTTCAATGATTTTTAAAATATTTATGATGGTTTAGATATGTTGGAAAAAATTAGAAAATTACTATTTTTTTGTTAATGCAAATAATATTATATTTTTCAAAACCTCTTCAACAAGAGTTTTATATCTTCTAAAGATGTATACTTTTTTCCTGTATTTTGTTGTTTCAGAAATTGATTTTTGCGTTTTTGAGTAAGATTTCTTTTATTTCTGAAAATACTATAACATAACAATAGCTCTTGAACCTGCTATAAACCAGTTACATTAGGGGTAGAAATTCTATATAAGAAAGATAATTACAATCTACTGATGTTTTTAATGATGAAATTATATTGAAATTGTTTTACTTTTTAATGAAAGGTTTCTATTACCTTTGCCCTTTTTGATTGTAATTTCACTTTCCTGAAATTCATTTTATACAATTTGTTTACTCATCTATTATAAAATAAACTCGGAACTTTTGAGTTTAATTATTTAAGTCACGTTAATTAGATAGAAAACAAAAAGTCATAACTTTCCATGAGAACATCTTTTGTGATTCCACATTTCAATTGCAATCTCTCAATGTTAAGTACAAGTATTAAGCAAATTATATATTAAGTTTAGCATTTGTTTTGTTTTGTTGTACGGATTAAAATAGCAAGTTGATTTTTACATTGAAGATTCATTCATGGAGCAATGACAATAGTTATACTGTTATATTAGAACAGATTAGAACCAAAAACACAAACTTCCTAAAACTTGTTTGATTGCTGATTTTATGCTCATTGCCCCGTGATGTCATGGATCATGGATGTCAACGCCGAAACTCACGATTATAATTATAATTTTTTGTTGAATCTCTCTCTACATACATTCCTATGATTTATGTATAATTCACATTGCTGACGACGATGAGACTTTGAGAATTGTCACCATAAAAACTAAAAAATAACAAAACTAACAACCACATTAAATGGCCAAAGAGATTAGAAACACGTTTTCCTCTTACCTTTTTGGAGGCGTAATATTTCTCACGATCCGATCTGCTTCCAGGTAATGTATCTATTGATCTATCTAACTCAATTGCCATTGACTTTGCCTAAACGTTCCTTGAAACAGTTTTTACAGTTGTCGAAATAAATATTTGAACAATTGTTTAAACAATTCAGCCCAGCATGAAAGAGACCTTAACATTAATTAACTCTAGCCAGAATGAACTTTGCGTTATTATTTATTATTGTTTCCAATATCTTTTAACGCCTGAGCAAATTAATTATCATTTAGCTACAGAGTAAGGTAAATATTGTCTTCTATTTGACGCCAAAGATGGGCAAATATGATAAAAAAAAAAAACAAATAATTAATTAATTGCACACAATTTAAACATAATTCTCGTTTTCGTTTCAATATACCCTACACACAATTGTAAAATGGGTATATTCATTTAGGCAACAATAATGAAACTTAAATTATTAGTGTCATTCAAATTCTTTAAAAGTATTCTTGTAAAAAACGAGAATAACTCTTGGAATTTAGGAACACATTTTAGATAAATAAATATTTAAATTGTATTCCTAAATGAGAGACTTTAAGACTATACTTTAAAAATTAATAAGATAAATATCTTTGTTTGCTTTTGTAAGATTTGTTTTAAATTAAGTCATCAGATTATAAGGCCTGAAAGAGCTAAGATCTCTATGTTTCTGAGTACGAAATTTCTTAGATAGTCTTAGGCATCATTTAGATGCGGCTATCAGATGATCAGAGGAAAGATTCCTAGTAGTTTCTTAGACTAGAGCAATTTAAGGGACTATATTTCTTATTATTCTTAAATTAAAATTATTAATAATATAAAGAAAAAGTTTATGGACATGAAAATACATATAAAAGAAACAGTCCTGGCTTATAAAAGTAAGAATCTTGAGATCATACGGGTTCAGGTAGATGGCGTGAGTTTGGAATGCTTCAAGTAATTTAAATTAAAGTAAAATTTCTAAAATTTGTAACTCTTGCCTTAATTTATTTCTGATTATACCTTTATTTTGCAAAAATATACATATACAGGTGTGTCACAGATATCGATAATAACCTAAAACCAACCCAAAAGTAAATGTGGGTGTCACAGAAATGTCGTTTGTCAGTTTTAAAACCTCTCAGCTTTTCCTCCAACATTAAGACATTGATAAAAGAAAACATTGCTGAAATACTTTTTAATAAATTTAGCATAGATCTGCATTTAAGCGATCGCTAAAAATGGTTGTTTTCATACTTAATTTATTATTATACGAAAACCCCATTGAAAATATTGAACACAGGGGGCTTTTGCTCAAAACAACCATAACTGAACCTTCCAACCTGCTAGAAATTACTTTGGCTTTAAAAATCTGTACTAAGTTGGCAGTTACAATTTTCAGTTGACGTAATAGGGTTGTCAATACTGCAATAATATTGCGCGCGGTAATTATTTTAAAATTTTTGATTAATTTCTATTGCTTTTCAACGGATTTATTTATTTTTGGCTAATTTTTATTGCTTTCCAACGGATTTATTTATTTTTAATAAATAATAATAATAATAAATATGCACCATATACAACCCTACATGACTCATCATCAACAATCGAATCGAAATTCTAAATGATTTACTCTAAAGTTTAGTTATAAAATTTATGGGTGTTTTTTTTAGTTTTAGTATGTATCAATACCTAATATCCCTGCAAAGGATAAATAAAGATTAGGCTAACTCTTTTGCTTAGTTAAATATAAGCAATTTGAATACTTAAAATTACTTTAATAAGTAGCTAATGAATTTTGTTTTACAATTTCTGTTTTTAGTTTGTCAAAATCTGGTTAGAGATTGCGACCTATTGAAATTTAAATTGAATTTAAACCGGCTCGAGGTCAATCTTACAAAAGAAGATTATTTCAAAGGTAACACACAAAAAGGTGAGCAGGTTGTCTGTATAGCTATTTCAAGAACTACCAAGTTCTATCATCAGCAGACTTTGCTAAAGAACTCCAGAATTGCAATAGCCATACCATGTCTTCAACGCTAAAACTAGTTGGGAATTACATTGCCAACTAAATGAAGCGAAAAAAGCTGGCGAAGCCTACAATACCGAAGACCACCTTTTGTGCATTACCCTTAGGCGCTATGAAATATTAGTGTAAGAGCTTCGCCCTTAACAAACTAAATTCAAGACCTGTTTCTTTTTATACACGGTATATTGTACCATATAGAAAAAGGGGTTTTTTTGGAATAAAATTCCAAAAATAACGGCGTGCCTTCCGTTAGTGTTATCTGGTTAGAGATTGCGACCTATTGAAATTTAAATTGAATTTAAACCGGCTCGAGGTCAATCTTACAAAAGAAGATTATTTCAAAGGTAACACACATTTCATTTAGTTGGCAATGTAATTCCCAACTAGTTTTAGCGTTGAAGACATGGTATGGCTATTGCAATTCTGGAGTTCTTTAGCAAAGTCTGCTGATGATAGAACTTGGTAGTTCTTGAAATAGCTATACAGACAACCTGCTCACCTTTTTGTGTGTTACCTTTGAAATAATCTTCTTTTGTAAGATTGACCTCGAGCCGGTTTAAATTCAAGTTTGTCAAAATTTTAATTTTAAAAGAAGAAATTGTCTCTTAAGATAGTCTGATACATTGATTAAGGGTGAATTCAAGTCGGTTTCATATATATTGTAGAAAACTATTGTTTTTATCGTTTTTAGATTTCTCAATTGTTTAATTCTGTCTGCGTTTTCTCAGCTAGGTTCATTCACTTGATAACTTTTGCTTTATGTCTGCTTTCGTTTGGGTTGAGGAAGTCATCATAATGATATAAATGGCTGAAAATCTGTTGTTGTTTATTTTACTACGAGTATTCGCTCTCTCTCTCTCTTCTCTTTGCCCCCTTTCCATTTTATCTCTTCATCTCTCTACACATTTGTCATGCAAACTTTCAGTTACAGAAAACAGAAATCATCGCACGGAAGCCACAAAACAAAATCAAAATAACAAAAAAATAACAAACAAAAATCAGAAATAGCAACAAAAAGAAGAAACAAAAAAAAACAACATCATTTGGCTAGAGGCTAATTTACTGTCATGCTGCGGCTCAACGGTGAAAATATACTCGTAGGTAAGGTATATTGAAAAGCAATCATGTCGTTATCGATATGGAGAGAGACATGCCACACAGAGACAGCTATATATATATAGATATATATACGTATACTTATAGTATGCGATTATAGTGTACAGATGACACAAGTGTGTGATTAAATGCCCACAAAGATGATTTTCAAAAAAAAAAACGAAATGACAATCAACAAAACAAACTGTTTAATTAAAATGAAAAGCTGGAAAAATTATTAACAATGCCCAACATATTAGTAGGAAAAATGGGAAGTAAAAGCTTAAACACCTTTTCCATTTCACCCTCCCCTATCTCATTACGTTAAGTTTATTGTTAAGAGATAACGATAAACAAGATACCGAAATATCATTTGCAATAAATTTATGCGACAAACTATTCCTTCAATAGATAAATTCCAGTTAAAATTCAATTCAACAGAATTAAGAAAAATTTCCATAAAATTATATAAATTTTAAAGACTATGACGTGAAATCAATCGTTATCTTATGGGACTCCGGAACCCGTTGGGAATCACAGAAATGAAGGTCTCACAGTTCGTCAATAGATTCCGCTTCCTTAAAATATTTGCGAGACTTAGATAAAATATTTAAGTTTTGTATCTTAAAAGTTTTACCATTTCACTTCAATAATTTTTGCTTCATTTTGATAGACAGAAACCTAAGCCATAAATTTAAAGGTGTCATAGTTGCTGAATTGAATTCCACTTAAATTTTTGTACTTTTTTATGGGATTTACGATATTGAAGTGCATAAATAAAATGACAATTTGAAATTGCAAGAATTTTATTTCATATAAAAAGGAAAAAATTAAACCTAATTTTCACTATTAAGCTGCTACAATTTAAAACAACTTTTCAGGAAAAGTAGATCAATTTTTTCCAGGGATAAGAAATATTAATAATAATCTTCATTTGGTGAGTTCAAATGCAAACCAATTTCATTTTTCATATTGATTTAGAAAATCTTTCGCTTAGTCACAATTGTTTGTAAAAAATCATAATATTTTCTGTAATTAGACTCCTTTTCGTTGATGGCTTACAAATCTTAAACTTCTTCTTTTACTATGTAAGAAAGCCAAGCGTTCTTTTTTGTAAACTGTTTTTTAATTTTACTCTAATCTTAAGCCATGTTTGTTATTTGGTATTTAGATATGTTAAATTAATAAAGCCTCCTAAAACAATTAAAGTGTTGATTTCGAAACAAGCTACCTTGGACATACGGAATTTAAGTATCCAACTTTCAACTCAACTTCAACTTAATAGATATTCTTAAAGATTGGCAAGCCAAAACATTACCTACATATATCCGAAGGCATCCTCGTTCAACACAAAAAAGAAAACATAGAAGTGCTATGTATACATATAGCGTGAGAATCTAAGTCTCTGATGAAATTCAAAGAACCATGAAAATAATCTGTCTCTAAATTTCCTGGCCAATATGGGAAGCACATGATCATAGAGATCTTCCATTTAGGCTTACACAATATTGGTAATAACTAACATAAGATACTATGGCATGAATGCCATTTAATACTGTATTTTTAGTGCCTTTTTCTTATTCTTCAGCAAAAAATGGAAAAACATAAAAAAACGTTAAAACTGGACTTTTGTTACTTTTTTTTGCAATTTTGAATTTAATTGAGATTTTATTATCATTTTGCAACAACAAATTTAAAAAATACTATCTAGCCATCTCAGCCTATGTATGTATGTATATATGTATGTTTAAGCAAAATCCCAATTTAATCAGTTGATATTAAGGATTAAAGAAATCAAAGTTTAAAATTTTCTTCACTGCTTTTTATTAATATTTGAACTGTCAACTGCCCACACAATTCTTAAAAGTGAAAGCTCAACAGAGTAACTTAAAATAGAAATCTCATCCACGAATTACATAAATTGACTAAACATTTCAAAACAATAAACAATTTCAAAACTAAAATTCCTAAAATCAACACCCTTTATAAAAGGAAGATGTTTAGAATTTATTGGGATTTAAATTTGTGGACTGACTTTATGTTTGAAACTAAAAAATTCACCATTAAAAATTATAAACGAAATGGCAAATACAACATTTCGAAAAGGCTCAAAGTAGTAAATTTTTCTGATGTGAAATAATCAAACAAAAATTTAATTTTATTGCAAACAAATTAAAAACTTTATCGTAGAAATTATTGCTTGAAGTTAAATTGAGAAAACTTGTAATAAACAAATTAATCACAGTTTTGCTCATCTTTTACAAATCGAATTGTTTATATTTCAGTGAGACAACACAAAATTTTCATCTACCACAATTTTCATTTTGTGATTTCACAGAAATTATGTAGCTTTATATGTATGGTATTACTTTTCGTTTCCACTTTATGCCAAAAGCAATTGAATTGAATTGAATTTTGCACACTTTTTCGAAACTATTAACCTTGTGGCAAGCATCTCTCTCTTTTTCTGTCTCTTTCTCTAACTTCACACTCACCTGTTTTCTCAACCATTTTGGTTATTTGAAATTACAATAATAATAATTTTTTTTTATTTACTTCAGCTGCCACTTGAATAATTTTTATTATTTCTTTCAAATTTTTTTTTTGTTAACCGCGTGGGGGGCTTTGCTTTCGTTTGAAGTAAAAGTACGTTTTTTTCGGGGTGGGGGGAGGTGTTTTTGGTTTGGCGCACTTGAATCGAATAATATTTAACAATAATAATTGTTAAGTTAAGGTTAAGTGTCTTGTATTGAGGGTGAGGACCAGTTGCACAATTGTCCAAAATAATTGAAGTTTTTTTTTTTGAATTTCGTTGATCAATTAACAAGCGAGATGAAAGCGCGTCTACAATTATTTTTCTACTCTTTTTGGTTTGTAATTTTTCAATTTAATTAGCCTTGTTGAGAAAGCAGCAGCCAAGATGTAAGCCGTTTGTCTATTATTGGTAGTTTGATTTGATTTTGTGCAGATTTTCCGCGAAACTTTGTTAAGTTTTTTGTTTTTTATTATTATTATTTTTGGGAGCTGTTGTTACCACGTTCGTTGTTCGAGCGCAAATAAACGTTGGCCGGCCTGTGTCTGTAAGTGATATACTCTCTGTCAGCGTCGCTGTCTCAGTCTCAGTCGCTGCCGCTGCCGCAGTCGCAGTTGCTGTTGACGTTGAGGCAACGTCAATGCTTCGTTTATAGAGTGGAGTCTTGGGGCTTGGCCAAGTCAAAGGGTTTGGGGTTGGTGCTTGGTTGGTTGGGCCTCTTAGGATGATGATTTAATTAGGCAAGTTCTTTTGCTGCCATTTTTCTTGTTGTGTTGGCATTTTTTGCACACGCCATTAAAGCACCATTGATTATCTTTAGCCAGTTACTCAATTTTTTATGCTAGTCACAGTCGTAATCTGACAGACTGACCCATGCTTATCGATGAAGAGTTTTATAATCCCCCCCACACCCAAACACATTTCACACACTACACGTGATTTAGTCATGCCAACAACCTAAAGCGAGTGTTTAAACCTTCATTAGGCCAAGTTGCACATTACAATTTAACTCTTTTTTTTTTGTTTTCTACCTCTAATGGGTTATGGCTGAGAGGGCCTTCTAATAGCCTGCAATAGCTTATCAGTTTTCACTTTTTTGTCTTGTTTGGGTAAATAAACTTTCCAACCTAAATTTAATATTGATTATAGTCAGTCTGATTTTGCACACAAAAAAAACAAACAAACACTCTGACATTTATATTTATAAGTCTTTTTTTTTGTGTAAGCAACAGTTGGCAAAGAAATTTATTGACAAAACATTTCGTTTGACGATTTATGAAAACAGAAAACCAAATTAACTTTAATGCCAGTTAAATATTAAATTGGCACGAACAGTAGCAACACATAAGAAAAATCTATATACAATTTTTTTTTTATCTTCAGTCACTTCAAAAACTCTACGAAAAAAGAGATAGAAAAATCGTTGACATTGAATTTATTTAGGAGTTTTTGAATTGTAATTTTTGCGGCTTCCAGGCAAGAAATTTCAACGCCAAAAATTCGACAAGTGGAAAGAAAAGATAATAATCGACATAAATTGAACAAAAAAACACACGAAAAAAAAAACCAAAACCAAAGTGAGCAATTTTTTGTGTGGGTTGGCGTTGGTGCAAAAAAGTAAAGAGAAAAAAATAAAACCGAAACTGAATTTCAAAAATCAAATAACGAATTATGCACAGTTATTATTGAAAAAAAAAGCGGCTAATCATGAAATGGACAACAACAATACACACCGGGCACATGAGTCAGTAGAAAATGTGGTTCAAATCGGCCACAATCAAAGCGGAGCAGGGAGCGTGCCTCCCTCTCAAAAGGCCCCAAAAAACAAACAAACAAAAAAAATTGTAATGATTAATTTAGCCAATACACAAACCCAAATAAAGGTCAATGCTGCGCCACATTTGACACTTCAACCAAAAACATAAAAGAGACACGACGAGGGAGGCTAAAGCTGAAGGAGAATGAAGCAAGAGGCGGAGGAGGCGACAGTCCAGCAGCTTCATCATCAATCTTTGTATGCCAGATGCGTATGCGTACACACACACAAACACACACACACACACACTCATATGTTGTTGGTGTCTAAATTGTCTATGCAAATTTTTGTGCGCACTCTGATTATGGCCAAAAGACTTCAAATAGTATATAGTTGATGAATGTATCATATAGGTACAGGGTTCACATTGGTTGCATATAGTAAGTACAGTAAACACTCACCAGGCATAAGGATATTTTGAACAGTAGATACTTACTACAACACATGTTGATATTTTCTTAATGTGCGAATTTGAAAACTCAATTGCAGTTCGACTTGAAATGTTTTCGGAATCTTCAGTCCGCAAGGGATAACGTGGAAGTTTTTTTAAGGAAATACCAAAAAAAAAATTAAAAAAAAAAAAAATTTAGAATTTTGGGTTAATTTAACATAATTTCTTCAACATTCTTTTGTGTAAGCGAAAACGAACTTATAATCTAAAAATGCATTATGCAAATTTTCAACTTGAAAATTTATTTATTTTATTGTTTTTTAATTTTTTTTTAATTTTTTTTATTTTTTTTATATTTTTTTAATTTTTTTTATGTTCCCCAAAATTTTGATGTGTTTTCCTAGGCTTTGTGTTTGTGAATGCTGATCTGTGTGACATAAATATAAACGTAAGTTTCAAAATTTAATTTTTTTTTTACATGCATAATTTTTGTTGTTAGTATAGACTTGGATAAGGCTCATCCCTTTGTTATTCTATACGTATAAGTAATGTTTAGTTGAAAAGAGTATTTGCCAAAAATCAAAACTTAACAGTTTTGTTATGTCTAATTTTATATTTGGATATATTATGGATATAGATTTAAGTTACAAACAAAGATCCAAAAAGATATGTTAAAATTTATTTGATCTTAAAAGTTGAACCTCTTTAAAGCAGTGGCAGATCTACGGGGGGTGAAAAGGGTGAAACTTCCCACCCAAAACATTGATTTGGATAAAAAATCAGATTTTGGCTAAGAAATTTTACTTGGTCAAACAAATTTTTTACGCCGATTTCCCCCCACATTACAAAAATAAGATCCAAAAAGACACAGAGCAATAAAATTATCATTCTAAAGCTATAAACATTTCTCTAACTATCTACTAAGAATTCAGTTTATAATTTAAGAAGTCATACCTCAAAGAATTCATATTTACTTAACGGCAAATTTGTAGGTCATTAAATCATATTTCCATTGAAAACTAATCAAGCTTTAGACATATTTCGATTTTATATAATATAATTTGTTTTTGTCGTCAGAAATGTGTTACATATAGTAAAAATATGTCCATATTTGAAAGCTATTTACTTATAATTAGTAATAAAGCTAAAATGTGGTTAACGTACGTACCAACTAAAGGAAACTAAAACTTAAAACAAAAAAACGTTTAGATATAAATCTAAAAACCATTTGAAGTGCTGGCCAAAGCAAACAAAAATGAATTTACAATTGAAATGCCATGAAAAAAGAAGCCTTTTGGAATGCAAACAAAAAACTAATGTTCATTTCAATCAAAATAATTGTCAGTTTTGTTTACAAATATTAAGACTTTCACACATTAACATCAAAATTGGACAAATAGTTAATAAATTATATTTTTTATGTACATGTATTGATTTAAACATTATAATACTTTTGCAAAGTTGGGAGAATTGTTAATAAATCGAAAACAAAGCTAATATACTGTTGTATTTTATGAACAAACTATATTTAACTATTAACGCTTTTGACTGCATCTTATTGCATATAAAAAAAAGTTTTTAATTGTGTGTATTAATTGGAAAAAAACGAATAACGCACTAACATTTAGATAATGCGTTTAAGAACCTTTTCCAGTTTGAAATGATTTTTGAGTTTAGAAAATACATTAACCCTGATATTTTGGATACTATGAGTTTGATAAGTTTATTCCAAACTCGAATGTGCCTTAAGTAGTTGCATCTTCATTTCGTCATTATACTGCAATGTTTTTAAATCACATCATATAAGAAATATTAATGCTTAAACTTTTGATTAAATTAGTAGAAGTTAAAAAGAAGCATTGAACTACTTTTTAAAAGAAACTGTATGACTTTAAGCACAAGTTAAATTTTATTATTTAACATAAGTAAAAACTTGAAGTCTTTAAATAAAAACAAATGTGATTTAAAGACTTAAAACAAATCATAATTGGTGAGTTTTCAATATAAACTATAAAAAGTTTGTTTAGTTAGTCAGTTCACGACAGTCAGTTTCTCTTTGCCAAGTGTATTTGTATATATTTTTTTTAAATTTGTTTTAAAATGATCTTAGTGTTTGAGTGTTCTGAGTTTGCAGTGTGGAGTTACGTTATGTTATGACAGTTATCAATACACGTTACTTAAAAAACACTTTCGTGTAGACAACCTAACTCATTCTTTTAGAAAAAAACTCTTCTAGTCAAAGATCTTCAACTAGAGAAAAGATTTCATAAGCATTGCATGCATTTAATCACATATAACGCTGAACAAAAAAAAATGAATATATGAATTTTAAGAAATTGTGAAAATATAGAAAATATATAAATATGAACATATTTACTCCTATATATAGAGCACATAACAATGTAGTTCGAATCACTATGAGTGAAGCTTGAAAATTAAAATATATCTACAATATTTTGAAACCCAGAAACAGAATGATCAGATCTGTTTTCTGCACCCGTTTCTGAGATATTTGCAAAAATCTACTTAAAAGGCACATTTCAAATAGATCGTAATCCAAGTAGATTGTACTTGATTTATATATTCAATGTTAGAAAAGAAACTGAGATTCAAAGTTTTTCTTTTTAATTTTTGTCAATTTTTTTTTTGACTTTGATTGGACATAGCCCATAAAGTTTGTACTTGATTTACATATAACTTATTTCATTTTAAAAACCAAAAACTAGATTTCGAATGTTGAATATCTTGCAAATGGTACCTGAGAAAAGCCTACGATCCTCGACTTTAGATAACTGTAAATAATTCATTTTGAAGGTTTGTTTGATGTAACCCAATTGGCACACTAACTTAAAACTTTAGGAACAGATTTAATAATAGTAAAAGAATTTAGGGACTTGCTGTACTTACTTAAATTTTTTAAGGAACTTGCTGTACTTACTTAAATTCTTACCCTTACACAACTACATACTACAATATTGTAATAGATCCATAGCTAAAACAAACTTCTTGAGGCCAAAATCAATTTGGTAGTAACAGATCAGGATAAGGACTTTTAAAACATTGAATGCAACTCGTGTCTACTACATTTAAGCTTGTTAAGTGTTCTCCTAATTGTCTAAATGTATAATTGTTATTGTCTGTTAATTTTGTATATTATTGTTATTTAATGAGTTGCTTCACTGTACTGTATAACAACACATTTTTGTTTCAAAAACAAAACAAAACAGCCAACAAAATAATAATAATAAAAAAAAAACGAAAAAAAGGTCGCAGCTTGCGGCTAAAACAAAATTATATTTCTACTTATTGTTAATGTTTTTTGTTGTTGTTGTTGTTGTTGCTGTTGTTATATTTTGTGTGATTTTTGGCAAGCCTCTTGTATAATTTTTTTTTTTTTTCATTTTTTGTTGAGTTGTTATTGTTGGCGTTGAGCTATTTGTTTCGTGTAGTGTACCCCATATGATGATGATGATGATTGTGGTTTCAAACGTCTCCAACTTCTTCTTCTTCTACTTGTACAAGTATTTTTTTTTGGCTTATAGCCATGGCTAACAGTATGTCTTCTAGTTAAAGCATTGTTGTTACTATTGTGCCAAGTGTTTCATGTGCGTTGTATCGTGGGAATTGTGATTCTTGTCCATAAATGCAATCAACAAGCGCAAAAAAAACAAAAAAAACTTACCAAAAATAACAAAAACAAAAGTTTAACTAATATTAAAACTCATAAAAATTTGTTGGCCACACGACATCAACAACTTCCTGCGCGTGCCAGGCAATTAGCAATATAAAAAAAATCTCTGCTTTTTTTTCTTAATCAATTTTTTTCTACTATTTTTTTGCACTTAAATAGCAAAACTTGATTGACACCAAGAAGCACTCGGCTTGGCTTTATTGGCCGGCCCAGCCATCAGTACTCACTCTTTCTTCTTCTGTTTATTTTAATAATAAGTATTTTTAAGAACAAAAGTGCAAAAAACAAAAAGAAGAAAAACTAAAATTAAATGTTCGTATTGTTTTATTTTATTGTTATGTTATATAAGTTGGGCACGGAGCAGCTGTACGTGTTTTAGATCAATTGATGGAAATGTGTGTGTTTCTACTCTGATCAGCTATGACTGTGACCGATAAGCCGAACAGATTTGCTTTAATAGCTTTATTTAGAACGCAATGTGACACTTTTTTTTGTTTGGGTTTTACTCAAATCGTATAGTATTGAATAAACTTCCGCCATTAACAGTAGCTTGAAATATGATGGCTAGTGAAATTTAATTAAAATAATTGTTTTTGCCTACGAATGATGATGACTTTCAAATGGGGGAATTTATTTGCCAGTCAGTACCACGTGTAAGGGACAAGGACTTAGGCCTTGGCCAAGGACTCAAGGGCGTGTCTAACAATGTCTACCTGTCAACTGGAAAGGTCAGCAAATGCCATAAATTTGAATTTCATTGACTATAAAGGACAGGAAGTGACATTTTTACTTAAGATGTAAGCATTTGCATAAGTATAAGTGTGTGGAGGTGTGTGTGTGTGTGTGTTTGTGTGTGTGTGTGGGTGACGTTTCAATGTTATTTTGTTTCAAAAACTCATTCAATTTCTAGTTACAAGATCGATACAAAACAAAAATTTTCCATTGCCTACTTTGCGGCAGTAAACCCTAAAAGATGCCATAAAATTTACAACCAACTGCAGATCTTCTCTTTGGCTTTCATTATTTGCATAATATTGTGTATTTTTTAATTAAAATTGTATTTGATTTTACAATTTTTATCACGGGTCTGATTCTGATGATTTTCTGATAAGTCTTATGGCATATTATCACTCCCATTTAATCAAATAGAAGTCAGAATGGAAACTTTTTTGCTCACGTCAAGAGACAAAAAAGTGTATTGGACCCTATCCCCTAGAATAATTTGATTTTTATGTGTTTAATATTTAACAACAATTCATAAAATGCATAAAAGAAAGGTTAGGTTATTAGGGGGCTTGCCGACTCAATATTGATAAGGAAAAAACATCATTGTCATGATCAGTGGGTAAAGTGAAATTGCCTCAATGGGGGAAGATACACTTTTCTACGGCCTTTTCACTTTATTGTTGTGTTTGCACTTTTTGTGAAATTCTCTACGACTTAAATATTAATTGGTTTACTTTTACTTAAAAGGTGGGAAGAGTATGTTAAAATCGTTATTCTGCCTAAGCTATCTTCTTTGTTACACTAAATTATTAGAATTTGTTCAAATTATTATATACATATGTACATATATCACATGCGTATATTGCAATCTTGAATATTTGAGTACAACTGCTATAATAAATAATAATGGATCATTATATTTTGTTTTAAAGCAACAAAACACGTAGAAAGAAAGAGAGATAACTTAAATTTTTGTGGACTAAATATGTTTTACATTAAAAGATCGGTTTTGATTTTAATTATTTTTAGCATACTTAAAAAATAAATTGATTCTCTGAAATTGACTACATTTAACAATGTTTTCAATTTACAAACAAACTTTTCCGATTTTAATTGGGTTGAATACAAAAAATTCGAAATAGAGGCAAAATATATTCATTTGAGTTTTGTGTATATTTATAATTTATTTGACAATTTCAATAAAAGTATTTAAGACTTTGACGAAAGATGAACTATGAATTTAAATACACTTGTTCCATGCAATATTAAAAATGAAGGTTTCTTGTAAAATACATAAGTTAAAGCTAATATAAAGGTTTAAAATTGTTGTTTGTTTTATTTTTCTCAATATTACGAAATATATAATTTAAAACCAAATTTTTATGAATGGCCTAACAAAGCTATTGCCAAAGATCGATCTAAAAATTTTTATTTAATTTAAGTTAACAATTTAGGACTGCCACTGAGAAAGTGGCATCAAAAAAAAAACCTATCTAACTTTTATTCTTACAATTAGAGGAATAATCAGCCATATTTTAGAGATAATAATAGAATAGATATTGTGTGTTCTAAAAATTTAAAAAAGAAATCTTTTTACATCTTATAACTTATCTTAAACTTAATCTTTTGACTTATCTAATTCTTAAATTTTAATTTGCTAAAACCATAAAGGATCACATATGTATATATGTTGAATCTACTCTCAAATTAGAGCCTAACAACAAGTTTGAGATATTTTTCTTAGTCTAGTAGTTAAGCTAAATCCTGGACATACTGCAGGCGGCCCCAATCACTAATTATTGGGTTGGTCTGTCATTTCTTTTAAAACGAGTTCTATTATTAGTTCGCGTAAGGAAATTGGCAAGAGCATTTGGATATGCATCCAATTTTGCAGAATACTTTAGTTGTTGACTACCTATTTCAGATTTTACGCTAGGAATATTTAGATCATTTTGAATGTTGTCGTATTTGTATTTAGGCTTGGGTTTATTTTTGATGAAGGATGTTTGTCTTAATTATTATGATAATTATAATTATTTATTCTAAATTATTTTTTCTAAATAATTTTAATTATAATTTACACAGCATGATCTTACATTAATTTATGTCTGCTATATATCCTTATGACTTTGAGGCTTCGATTAAAAGGCTTCCCCGAAGACATGATCCTTGAAGTGATTAAAAATGAGTTTAAGTATTTTAGCCAAAAATAATTAGTATTATAAAATATTTTTACATATCTTAATATCCTTAAAAATGTACCGAATCCTTATAATTTTTAGTTTGTTTTAATACCTTTCTTTTTAAAAGCTAAAATTAATAATTGTTTTTGTAAAACTTATGAAACTAATAAGTTGCAAATATTTTTGGCATGTCCTTGAACAGGAACCAACATTTTTCTCTATACTGATTGTATTACATATTTACATATATAGAGTTCATAGAAATTGCACACAAAAAATATGGAATTTTTTTAACAATATTTTCTTCTTTTTTTAATACTTTAAAGTTCATGTTAGTAAAAGCTTAAGCCAATTATTTGACAAATGGCAAATCCCTTTCTCATTCTCATTTCTTCGGAGGGTATAGATTATTCGTTTAGTCTGATAAGATTTTGTTTTTAATGTTAATGAAACAACAAATTCGCCTTCTCCTTTAATCGTTTGCGCCCGCGCTCTTTGGTTTATATATTTTGTTTTTGAGCATTAACAGTGATCGTTGTTCGCTTATTTGTTCTCCGCGATCGCTCGTTTGCTTGCTGCCTCGCTCTCTCTTTCTCCCTCTCTTACATGTATTTTGTATTATATTTAATTTTTGTTGTTGTTGTTGTGCCTTTTGCTTGTCTTCAGGTCTTGCCATTTTCATTTTAATGCGGGACCCGCTTAGTGTTTGTCGTCGAGTCAAAGTGCGCGGTTCACTTAAAAAATATAGAAACAAAAAAAATTATAAATCTGTATACTAATAACAGTATATGTATATATATTTTGTGTAATATTTTGTACATTTGTTGTAAGCGTTAAAATTAAAAATTAAGAAAAAAAAAACACAAAAGGTGACGGCATTTATTAACAAGTTCCCAAAGAGTGTAAAGTAAAGAAGATAAACCGAAACACACAGTACAAAAAAAAAGGTAAAAAAAAATCTTTTACCTATATTCTGCCTTTAATGGTGGTTCTTGTTTTTTTGATTTTTTTTTTCTTTTGCTTTATAGCTACTCAGATCAAACAGATAAACGAGAATCACATGTGTCATAATATCATGAAAACAACATCATTTCATTTCATTTCATTTTGGTTTACTTTGCTGCCAAATCTATATACATATGAAAATCATAAAAAAAAGGAAAAGAATAATAACATGAGAAAAGAAAAAAATAGAGAAAAGAAAAACAAAAATAAGATGCATATATAAAGTAGAAGAAATCTATATAAATTTTCTTTTTTTCGTATTTTTTTTTGAGCTCAGTGTTGCATGAAATCATTTCGGTTTTGGTGGTCATAAGCTTTTAGGATTTCTATATAATTCTATAGTCACCTCTCTATTGTTTGGGTAGGGTTGAGCTAATTAAGTCAGACAGTAGCAACAAAGCCCACTAGATATACGCATATATGATGGATGGTTGGTTGGACATATTCATAATGAGACAATTATCTACACATACACATACAATTTATCTATGATGTGTGTGTGTGTGTGTGTGTACATTTAGTGTGACTTCACTTGAAACACCATAACACGTGTAGGAGTTTCTATTTCATCTATTTAAACTCTACCCACATCGCGATTTTTAGCTCAATTGCATATAAATTTCACTTTAAATTGAGTTTTATGACTTTTTAAGTGAGATGACAAAACAAAACAAAAGACAAAAACAGCAACACATTGCGACAATTGAGGTTTGATCTGGCGCGTATAACAGTTCAAAGTTTTTCTTTTATAATAGATTTGTGTTCAAAAAGGTAGCCGCAAAATCTTACATCATCGGTCAACATTTTATGGCTCCAGCCAAGACTCTGACTTTGTGTCTTAAATTTTTCTATTTTTTTTTTTTATCACAGATGATGCAATTAAGGTGGGGCTAGAGGAGTTTGGGATTCTCATGTTTCATTTAACAGTTATTTTTATGTAGCCTAACGAAAATATTATGTGTTTAAGGTAAATTATTGAGAAGTTCACATGTTAAAAGTGTTTTATAGTCAAATAAAAATCTTTTAAAAGTAGTTTCTGATTCATCTTAATAGAGTATGCAGTTCATAACAGAATATGCAGCTCTTTTTACTTAAGTATAACAGTTTGAGAGGAGACAAAAATTGAACTCTTTTGCAACTTCTGTATAGCTAAATTGACTAAAATGTGTCAAATATATCATTCATACAGCTCTTTTTAGAAAGTTAGAGGAAAGTATAGAAATAGTTACTAAAATCATATGAATTTTATTAATTTTTTGACATTAAAATACTTATATATCGAATGATTGACATCTTTGTCATTTCCATTTTCTCTTAATTTCTGATCAATAAATAGAATATCATATTAGGTATAACAGTCTAAAAGAAGACAAAGAAATAGCTTAACAATCAGTAACAAATTCAAATATTTAGATCATAACTTTTTTACAGATCTAAAAGAAGCCAAAGAGATAACATTTTTAGCTTATGTATAACAGAATAAAATGATCCCAGCTTTCAGATAGTTGAACTCTGAATTGTTAGTTTTTGTTAGTTCCCGCTCAAAATAATTAATTACCAAAACAGCTTTAGCTAAAAAATAAAATAAATAATATGACATTCATAATGTAATACACATAATAGATATTAACAGCTGTTTAACATTTAAACTTCATATATTGGCTTTAAAAATATAATAAAAATAATAGTTTATGAAAGCTATATATAATAACAGTATATTATTGAGTGTAAAAACTATATAGCTGTTTAACATTAGAACTTAATGGTTTAGTTGACAGTAATAACTTTAAAACGGGGTTTAATACATTAATTAACTTTCTAGCTTTATTCTCACACATTTTATGGCTTTAACAACAAAGGTTTACAAATTTTGGTAAATTTTTGTTCCTAATCAAACATGTTTTTCTGTGTACTTTTGCTCGCTGAATTCAAATCTGTTGCCCGTTTCGCGCCATCAAATCAGGTTTCAAAAAAGTTTTTACTTTCTTGGACCAAAAACCTAGTAAACCTGAGTAAATTACTTCAAAAAATTTACCTGCCCCGGCAAAACGGATTGCCCAAAGTTCAGTACCAAAAGTTACTTCAAAAAGGTTTTTACCTGTTTGGGTCCAAAAACTTGTTAACCTGTGTAATGATTAAGAGTTTCTTAAGAATTAAGTCGTAGGTTCCGTATAACAGTTTTCATAATGTCTTTTACATCATTATCATGAATCAATTCAGATTGCATTCAAATATGATACAACTTTGTATAGCAGTATTTTATGACTTTTTATCTACATATTTGTTAATTAAATCAGCTCGTTAACTATTTTCCCATTATAGCCATAAATCTCTCAGTTTTGTTTATAACACAAAATGAATCAGATGTCAACGAGTCAGATCCATAAAAAAAGTTACCTGAACTTGTTCTCAATAAAAAATTTGATAACTTCTTACATCATCGCGAGCAGAAGAACCTTTTTATGCCTCCGATCTTTGACTTTGTTTTTGACTCTCATTTATTGTTATCTTTGTATGTTGTTGTTGTTGTTTGTTTGTGTGTTTTAATTAATTTCTTTAATTGGCATACACATTCGGTAAATCAACCTGATGTATTTGCACATTTTTTCAGTTCTCTGAACTTTTGAATGTGACTTTAAATTATAATACAAAAAAAAAGTTGCATTCACTTTTCCTTTACATATTCGTACATACATACATACACACACACACATATACATAAGTGTGCAAATATTTCGCATTTTGTTCATATGTATACATTTCATTTTTATATATTTATATATTTTTGTGCTAATTTGTTGAACAAACTTTTCACTTTATTATTGTTTCAAGATTATTATGCCAGAATTAGCACGGACTCTGTAGAACGTGCCATAAAACTATAGACCATAAATAGGCAACAACAACAACAACGACAATACCTATGTATATATTTCCACATATTAAATTGCTTAAAGATTTTTGGCCTTATCATTTAAGCCTTTAGCAAATAGATTGGCCAAGTTAAGTGTTAATTGTTCAATGAGGGGAACTGTTATACTCTTACCTTATTATAACAGCTGAGCTTTGAGATGAGAGAGGGCAAACGAATGCCAGGAATGTCATACAAATATTTTCCCATAATTATAATTAGTTAGAATCAATTAGAAGCCTCATTATTATAAAAAAAACTGGCAACACATTGCGTTTTCCTATGATTAATCAGACAATGACGAATATAAGTATTTACAATTTACAGCAAATATTGAAACGAAAATTTCATTGAATAGCAGTTATTGTGTGTCTTTTGTTTACCCCCATTTACACAATGAAATTCCCTCCACCCCACCTGCCCCCCCACTCTCTTTCCCTCTTACTATGACTCTTTGGGCATTGTTAGGTTCTCCTTCAATCAGCTTGCCTCATTTATCTATCGATCAAGAATCGAACACTCTCAATTAAAAGTAAAGAACTCAAGCACTTGAAATCAGTTTCTGATATGATACACTATAGAAATGACGCAAAAATAAAATTCATTAGCTAAAAAAAAAAAAAATACATACATATGTAAAAGAAAAAAGAAATAATGTTTATGATGAACAACTTGAAATCTATATACCTAAAGATTAAATGAGAATTAACATTGAGCAATTCACTGATTGATGAGGGGGGGCCAAATGGCAAATAGAATTGCCTATCTCTCTCTCTCTTTCTCAGTCTCTCTCTCTCTCTCTATCTGTCTGTTGCTGTGGGGGGCATGGTCAACTGCTTTTAACCCCTTTTTGGTCTGGCTAAACAAAATCTTGACCGCATTTTGCTCACTGTAAAGCCAAATATGATAAAACCTCAAATCTCAAGTGGAAACACTTGCCATAAAATCTGCTATAAACACAAGTACATATACACACACACACACACACACACACACTTGCAACTTTTTAATGATCTCAAACGCTTAAATCCAAGTGTCAATCACTTTGAAATTGTAACGGAAATGCAAGCCAGACATTGTCTAAACTATGCGTTTTTAGTAGTCTTTCTCCTTAGTTAGAAAGCCATAAAAACACTTGCAAATTTATGTATATATCTTTTTTATGGGCTCATGTTTAACAATTATTTACGCTGCCTATTTAAGTTTACACTAAAAATAGTCAACAACTTACATACATTTCCATCTTCCATTTACAGAGAAAGTGCAATGGGCAAATTTGAATATTCCCTCGGTCTCAATGAGCTCAAATCGAAGGAGCTACGTCTATGGCAGGCTTTAATTGGTGAATTTTTGGGTAATTTCATATTGAATTTCTTTGCCTGTGGCGCCTGCACTCAAATCGAAGATGGCACATTCAAAGCCTTGGCCTTTGGTCTGGGTGTATTCATGGCCATTACGGTGAGTTCACAAAGTAGTATATGAATATGGATTCCATGAATAATATTACATGAATCGCTTTGATCTTGTAGATTGTTGGCCATTTGAGTGGCGGACATGTCAATCCTGCTGTTACCTTTGGCATGCTCGTTGCCGGACGTGTGAGTCTATTGAGAGCCATCTTCTATATAATCTTCCAGTGTCTGGGCGCTATAGCCGGCACAGCAGCCGTAAAGGTGAGTGATATACCAGGAAAAACTAATATGAAATGTTTTGTTTAATTGTTTTCAATATTTTGATCCATGGCTAAAAGTTTAAGAAAAGTAAAAGAAAAGATGTTGTTCTGATTAGGATATATTAGATTGAAAGGGGAACATGCTTTTGATTTTAATGTAATCACTATAAATTAATACTTTTGATAAAGGTTTTTGATAAAAAATTATCATTATTGAATTTTGATACTGCTAACCTTGACGATAGGGAAATATAAAGACCTAAATGCCTTTAAAACAATATGGTGAATCTATACAGTTTGAAATCAATAATTTTCATTCAATATTTAAAAGTATTAATACGATTCAAAGAAACTAAAACAAACAAAAGTGTAGCCAAAATTCTGACCACCAGTGTAAATGGCGTGACTACAAAGTATTAATTCGTTGTTGCAAAGTTTTTATTCAAAGAACATATTTAAAGCTCGAAATTATGAACCAAAATTCATTTTCTTCTTTGGTTTGATATTTAAAATTAAAATCTATTCAGATGAGACATTTTTGTTTGTTTACTTTAAAAAGAGATAATTATATTTGTTACTTCTAAAATATATTCTTCACAAAAAAATTGTTTTCTTTGAAATTGTTAAAAATAATAATCATTCAAGGAGAAAGCAACTGTTAAACCTATTCAGTTGAGCAGCACAGCTAACTACTAAGTATATGCATATCTGAGTAGGAATATAGATCAAGAGAATTAATTATTAAATTGACCTAAACAGCCATTATTATGATATCACTGAACCTTGCATAAGTTTTATTTTCCCTAATTTTAATACATTTTTGATTGACTTAAAAGTTTATTTCCTGGTAAAGTGTAAAGGTTACTCATACGCAGCGTATGCTAGTTCTGAATTTCTTTAGCTAGTTCCTTATCTTGGTATTAGTCCATTAAATAAAATAATAAAATTTTTAGTTAGTAATGGATATTTGTAATAATATGTATAAGTTAGAGCTTTACTCGATTGTGTGACTAATTTTTACTAACATTAACCGCCTATTGGCCTTATTATTATTTATTTATTTATTTAAGAGCTAACTTAGTAATAGTAAAATTATAAGCTAGCTTATTACGTGGCTATGCTTATTATTATTATTATTTAATTATAAAAAAAAATTAATTCTAGGTTAAAATGAGTTGTTAAGCCAGAGCGACAAAGGCTTTCAGGCTGGAGATTTTATTAGCCTTATACTTTAAGTTAAAATCGAGATTTCTGAGATTTTTTCACGCATTCTTCATTTTTCTTTGTTTTGAATGAGCTTAAAGAAGTTCTGAAATCGAAATTACGCATAAATTCTGTAGCTAATTTTAAGATTTAAAATCTTCAGTAATTAAAGGTGGGAGATTTTAACATATTTGAAATGTTTGGTCATTTTACACTCTCGAATTGGAGTCTAGAATGACTTAAATATATGAATTATATAAAAAAATGATAATTTAATCAACATTTTGGAATAAATTTTAGGTCATTATATAATTGTAGCTCTTAACTTTAAGAAAGTTTGCGAAACATTTATGAACTACCACTAGATATTTCAATTTATAGTATATTCGGGTCTTATTCATATTATCAAAGGAACTTGAAAATGAATCTTGTATAATATTCTTTGCCTTCATGGTCATCCCAGAATGCGTAACCGCAACATCCGTAGAATGATTCGTCAAAATACAATCGAAAAAAATTTGCCTTATCAAGTGGTTTTTACTCTATATTATGAAACTGTTTCTTTGCTTTTTTTTTTCGTATTAATCATCGTCTTTTGTTTTTGTTTGCCCACTTAGATCCTCCTCGATCCGGATTATCACAATGGCCTTGGACATACAACTTTGGCTCAGAATATAACCGAACTTCAGGGTCTTGGCATTGAGTTCTTTTTGGGACTGCTGTTGGTCTTGACAGTCTTTGGGGCCTGCGATGGCAATAAGCCAGACTCTAAGTATACCGCTCCATTGGCCATTGGAATGTCGGTGACTTTGGGCCATTTGGGAACAATCCGTTATACCGGCTCTAGCATGAATCCGGCTCGTACGGTTGGAACTGCATTTGCCACTGATATCTGGACTTCACATTGGGTCTATTGGGCTGGCCCCATACTTGGAGGTGTGGCTGCTGCTTTGCTCTATACTCAGATATTGGAGGCTAAACCTCAACCAAAAACAGGCGAAGCAGCTGAGAAATATCGCACACATGCCGATGAACGCGAGGTGAGAGTCAGGTTGATAAATGCCTGGAGCGATAAGTATTTTTATTGAATACTCCACTCCAAAACTCACGCAATCATCTACACACATACAGACAAAAGACACACACAAACACACTTATACATACATACACACATACATATGTGTATACCCAAGATCATTGTAAATACTCCATAATTGATATAATTTTTTAAATGATTTTGTTGTACATTTTCTTATTTCTTTACAGCTACGCAAATTGGACGGTTCACGCGATTTTGCTTAGGTCTAAGAAGCAATTGCTGTGTCTCGAATCCAGCGTAAAAATCAACAAAAACCAATTATTCATGTTCATTTAAATCAGAAAAAAATCAAAAGAAACAAATGTTTATTGTAACTATTATGTATTCTTTTCGTATATAATTTATGTACCTATTTATTCATTTTATTAACTAATACTTGTACGTATATTTAAGCTGTGCTAAAACAACCGAAAAAAAACAAAGAAAAAAGAACCTACTTATATTTTCATGAGTTTGGAATAAAGTAAAAACAAAAATTTATCTAATAACAATAAATTAAAAACGATTTATTCATTCGATTGTGACTTCTATCGGGGATATTTTGGAATAAATGTAAGACCTTTTCAATAATGGAAATTAGAATGCATTTACTTCTCTTTAAAAAAATGTTAATTTGATCAAGACCTTGATCGTGCATAGCTTAAAATAAGAATGCAATTAATAAAAATTCTTAAAATTTAGTTAAAATTTTATAATTAGTATTCAAAATGAAGAATAAATTTTTATTATTTATATTACAATTTTTGTAAAATTGTTCTAATATTTCAAATTTTTCCATGTTTTCCCCAATTATTATACATTTTTCTCAATTTTCTTCTAAATTTTTTTATTTTTTATTTATTTTTGGATCATTTTTTTTGCGAATTATTTTTAAATTTTTGGGTCTGCTTTGGTCAAGATTAAAAAAAGTCGTGTATCTTTACATGCCAACTTCAGGCAATATGTACAAATTTTCCACATAATTTTATAATTTAAAAGTACCGCCAATAAAAGCTACCGCCTCTAAAGCTCCACCTTTAGCCTCTTTCCAACACTAGTTGGCTCCACATTTTTGAGTCTGTTAACTAACATATCCATAAAGCTTTTTCTGCAGCTGTGGAAGAAGAAGAAAAATCAGTTGCTTCCCACTGCGTCTTTTAAGATTTCCGTAAAAAAAGAAAATATTGAATATTATATATAAAACAAAATTTAAAAAAGCTAAATACAGCAAGAAACAAAATAAGAAAAAACTCAACAACAAAAACAATCAAAAAAATGGCATTTTTATACATATAAGTGACAACAAAAGTGAAACCCTGAAGCAAATCAATAGAAATTCAATGTCAAATTGAATGATAAATTCAAAAGTTCCTTAAGCAAATTAAATGAAATTTGTTTGGCCAACAATTGGGGGATCCTTCAAATTGCATTATTGAGCATTTGGTTTTATTTTCCTTTTGCACTTTTGCCCCAGTTTCTTGTGTTGTTGCTGCCGCTGCCGCTGCTTGTGTCCCCAAATCGATTTTTTGTGTCTTTTTATTATGAAACAACGACCAACAAAAAAAAAATTTCTCTTCTGTGAAACATTGAGTGGCAAGTGTTGAAGTGTAAACACACAAACCCAAAAAGCAAAATCAATAATCGCGTGTGCCACAAAACGGGGAGAAAAAAACCCACGAAGGAAAGCGACAAAATGCCGCATTAATTGAATATTTTTCAAAAAAAAACCAATAACAACAAGAACACCAACAACAACAGCATTAAAAAGTGTCTAAGGGCAAGTAATTAACATAAAAAAAGGAAGCCTAAACATAGAAAGAAAGTGACAGTTTTGTATGGGAGTTTTCTCTCTTATTTTTGTTGCCCCCGGTGGCTGTCTATGCTAACTAGCCCATACACAAACCCACCCACACTCCATTTGCCTGGCCATGGAAATTGTGTTTTGATTTTAATAACCGGCTACAAGCTGCAATTTAACCATTAACACTTGACAAATAGTCATTAAATTGTATAGATATAATAGATTTTATAGGCAAATTAAAACACTTGTTGCTTCTTTTACGGCCAACCCCCTCCACCCTTTGGCAGGACAATGACCCATCATTTGACCCACTTAAACGTACGTTTATTGACTAGTAGTGGGACGCGATTTGACGCTGCAATTGAAAATTCTTTATTATTAGCGGTATAATAGATCTAAATTTAGCCACCCATCCATTCAACCAACGAAAGAAAAAAACTAAGAAAAACCTTAACCTGAAAATATCGTGCGACAATATTATTTATTTATAAAGTTAATAGGCAATTGTGAGCATATTGACTTTTACACTGAGCAGAAAATAAAAATATTTTTCTGAGTAGATGGGTTTTTAATTTAAATCAGACAAAAGTAAAAAGTTTAAGAGAAAATTACATATGTAGTTTTTAGAAGGTTACTTAAATTGATAATTAAATAATTGTTTTAGGAAGTTTAAACTGCTTGATATTTTACATTTGTATGTCTAAGATTTAATAATTTGTAGACATCACAAAGACTATTATTAGTTTATAAGAAAAGTAATCTAACTAATCTAAACGTCCTTTAAATTAAGAAGAAAAGGATCATTAGAAAAGGAAATCAATAGAACAAATATCTTTTTTTATACTCTTTCAAATGATTCAATCTTCTAACTTATCTAAACGTCCTTTAAATTATTAATAAAAGGATCATTAGAAATGGAAATCAATGGAAGAAATGTTTTACAAATATCATTGTTTATACTCTTTCCAATGATTCAATCTTCAAAAACCGTTCTTATTTCCTTTTCTTATATTTTAAATAGAATCACTCTTATCCCTCACTTAACATTAGGGTTAAATTCCTACAAATATCTTTTCGCTACTTGTTAAGGCAAATTATTCTATAACTTCTATGTGATTTTGAATTTATCACTTTATTAACAGCAAATTGTTGCAATTTATCGTAGTAGGATTGAGTATAGATCCGACAAATCTTCAAATCATTCATCTTAAACTAAAAGTGCAGATGGAGTTTAGGCTGTAGGGATAGCATTTTAAGGAGCAATAAGTATAGAATAGCAAATGTAAACAAAACGCCTATATACAAAACCATTTTAAAATATATATCAACCAAAATCGATACATTAAATCGTATAAGATTGAAGATTAGGAAGTCGTTTGAATCAAGAGCTTGATGTACATTCTTCTATTAGCATATTTCTAAAATTTTTCCAAAATAGAACTGGAACTTATGTTTTGTAATTTTATTAAGTTAAAGTTATTAATGAATAATGTACACATTTTAATATTAGAGATATTTTTCTATCGTAGTTTCAATTTTTTATTTATTTAGCATATTTTCCTTAACTTTAATTTAACATCAGATCTGTTTTTGATCCCTCATTTCCATCAACAAAAATTTCTATTGACATTTCTATTGATATTCTTATTAGCATTGGTCTTTTTTTATATCACATTAATGGTATATTAAACAAACCTAATTTGAATCAAATAGTTATTTTCTTTTCTTATGCATAAAAAATAAACTTATTAGACCTGTTTTCATTTCTGAATTGTTTATAAGACTTTAATTGGTTTTAGGTCATATATTTTTGGTGAAAATGACAATAAGTAAATAGATAAAAGTTTTCAAAACTTTGTTTTCTACTATAATATTCACTAAAGGTCTTTGATTCCACAAATGTTCCTTAAAGAATATTGACTATTTAAACCATATTAAAACTTTGATGTACCACATTTCATTTACTATAATTTATAAGGGTATTTACCGTTCGCTGTTGATTTTTAATAGTATTTCAAATACTACAAATACTTAATGTTTGACGTTTGCTTTGGTTTCTTGCATATTTTTTATTTTTTCTTGTTTTGTTCTTGGTTGAGACTTTGCCAAAGTTCAATGCAATAGAAATGGCAATAGAAAAACAATAAAACTGCCACTGCAAAAGTGATGAATGCAAATTCTAAGTAGAAATCACACACAAGTGTCAAAAGCGAATGTATTCAACATAGATTTTAAGGAATTAAGAACAGAATATATATCAACGGAATTATTCTTTGGCGCAATAAGTGTGAATGATGGAATCGGAATCAAAAGCAGACAAGGGTCGATTGACATCATTATTAGCCATGACTTGACTTGACTTGAGTTGAGTTGAGTTGACCTAGAACACATTATTAGAGGTTGTGGTAGTTTATTTTTAGATTATTTCGATTTCATGTTCTCATAGAACTATGTTGATATATACATATATATTTCTTTTTATTAGTTTGACGTATGCTTTTAGGAGGGCGAGAGTAGCTTATCTGATTGTGAGATTTGTTCTTACGATAGAACCCTTAAGAATTGTCAAGCAACTGTGGTCCATTAACAGGCCATAAAATGACTGATAATAAAAAACAATTCCAGAGGGAGAAGTAGATTTAAATTTTTAAAAATAGCAACTATAAATTTAGAATATTAAAGGATGACAAAAACAAAAGAGAACCGGATAGGGGAAGACATATGATATATTTTTAATAAAACGTCTTCATAAATTTTCTTCTTTATGTATATATAGTGACGGCTGCATAATGTTTGAGATCAGGATAAGGTATAATTCCTGAGTTTGCATAATTCAAACATATAGCGAGGTGAGTTTCCAAACTTTAAATGTATCGTAAATATAATGTCATATAATCCTTTTAGTTAGTAAACAAAAGGAAAGGACATTGAACTCCTTGCCAAGATGTCGTTGCCAGCTGGAAATGCAGTCGGCAATTGGCTGCTCATATTGACAGGTAAAAAATCACGTAGACCTTACACTTATATATATATATATCCATCAATTTGATTAATCAGTTTACAAGACATTAATAATAATAATGAAGGTCGATAAACAGAGATTTTTATTAACTATAAACTACATCAAAGAAACTAATCTAGCAAATCTGAAAGGTATAAATAGATGAAAAAAAAAAGTGTGTATATAGCAGAAATCGACAAGTGGAATGGATTCTTAAACTAAACATATATATTTCGATGTGCGATGTGACAAGCTAATTAATAATTCAGCACTCTGAATAAATCTAATGAAAGACTACATTGAGGGTATTCAAGTAACCGTAACCTAATGTGCCGATGAATTCTATTACAAAACTCAAACAATTCTTTGATCTGTTTTATGTTTCTTTTTCTCTGATTATTCATCGGTTTTTCACATATATACATATATAATTTTTTTGTTGTTTTTATCATAAAGTTATTTTGGCATTGGCAAAATTCGCAACAAGTGATAATTGTTTTCCAAGTAAGTTTCAGTTGGATAGCAAAATTCAAATTAAAACCTAAAAAAAAAACCCAAAAAGAATTTAAACTTTTTAGTTTGTTTGTTTGTTTGTTCGATTGTTTGTTATGTTTTTTGTACTAAACTAACTTCGGCCATGCTGAAGTTTTTCATACTCTTGCACTGAAAATGTTGAATTACTAAGTGAATTATTTGAAGAAACACTGTTGAAATGATATTATTTACTTGTTTGTGTATGACATAAAAAGGTTAATTTTTACATTAAAATATAGATAGAGTTAAAAAATAATCATTTCAAGAAAAAGTTGAGTTAGTAAAGGATATTTTTGGTTAGGAGCCTGTTTTGTATACTTTAAAAAGGTTTTATTTGAAAAAGCAAAAAATGTTGGAAAATTTTTTTTGGTACGAGACTATTGTCTGGACCCGACCTCATTCAGAATTTTGAGATACTTTTCAACAAAAAGAACACATTTGAAGAATCTCTGACCTTCATGTCTGGGGAATCTATCATCTATTTTCAAATTGGTAATATATTCACATACAGAGTGAACCCTGGACATAACCAATATGAGGAAACTCACAATTATATTGATTTGCTATGGTTACTTATATGTATTTGTTAGTTTTTCTAGAGACTTTATCGAATATATGACTCATATTTACTCATATTTATAATGTCTCTTTCTTATGCCTGTTGTCTGAAAAAGTTGATTAAAAAATAAGAATAAAATTGAACGAAAGGGATGAATAACAACATTTTACAAAATACAAACTTTAATGGCTTTTATTTATGACGTTATTTCATTATTTTATTTAATTTTGGCATCATTCTGTATATATGTATACATTCATAGTTGTATATATTTCATAATCAACATGAAAGACCTGGCAGCTAGTGCTCTATTGTAATTACATTAAATAATTAATTTTTAAACCTTCTTAAGAATAATAATGAAATCTAATTTTAGAAAAATTATTAAAGAATCAAAGATGTCAATAATACATGAAAATATCTCAAAACTATTTATAGGCATTAAGGCTCTTATAGCTAAAATATCTAAAATTTCCTTTTAGAGGTAGTTCGATCAAGTTCCTTTAAGAACTTCACATTCAATCTCTATAACTCACTTTTAGGTTCAAAGCAAAAAGAGAAGCAGAGGGAAAATTTTAATGATTTTGTTTGCGTATGATGGTACTTTTCTAGTTTTTCTATTTTTTCTCCTTTTCTCCAATCCAGCATTTTATAAAATTTCCGATCATATGCGAATCCTCTTTTTGAACAAAATAGTCACAAATGGGCTTATTATTACTTTATATAAATTAGATATTGAGCATATGGAAAAATCTTTTTTCATAATTGTTTATTCAACGAAAGGTTTCTAAATGGACTCATTTTTTAAAACAATATTTCTTTTTACTAGCTTGTAAAATGGAAATCTGTAAATTAAACAGTTTAAACATATATTGAATTAAGCAAATTTTGCGATTATTAAATTTTGTAAATTATGGCAAAAGAATAAATAAAATGTCATTTGAAGACCCGCCATTCCCTTAGTAGAAAATATATAGACTTGATATTTTTACTGTTTTATTCTTAAAGGTATAATTAAAAGGTTGAAATGTCTAAAAGACCAGAACAATGAAATTTAACGTTTTAAAAGGGCCAAATCCATTTTTTTTCGCGAATCTTAACAAAATATCAATGCAAATTCTAAATAAAAAATCCTAAAACAAAGAATAACCAACTGTAAATTACCCACTAATTAGAGTAAGTGCAAGAGTATGACGTGAAAAAGAACTATAAACCAAAAAAAAAAAAAAACAATCCCTTGTAAAAAGGCCACACAAAATTGAGTTACCGTTACCGTTTTTGTTAGCTGTAAATTGATAATAAACCAAATACCAAAAAACAAAAAAAAAAAAAATGCTGTAAAATAAAACGTTGGTCACATCCACACGTATGCGTCTTGAAAGTGAAAATTACTAAAGTAAACGTGAACGTTCTGCCACCCACAAATAATAAAACAAAACTATTTCACCTGTCTCGCTCTCTGTCTCTGTCTGTCTCTCTCTCTTTCTCGCTCTTTGTAATACTTTCCCATCGAGTTGGTATCATTAAATTGTGATTGTAATGTATTTGTAATCATAAACTTTTCACCCATTTTCACCATCCACCCACTAAAAAAACCAACTCTGAACTAGTTAGAATGTTATTTTTTTTCCTCAAAAGTAAGTCTAGGTTGTGTCTATATAGTAAAACTCATATATATATATAAGTATATATATAAAATATATTTTCTGCCTTCTGTTGCTGTATTCCTGCTGTGGAGTTTTCTCTCACCTCCTCCAAAACCTCCAAATAAATGTGTCTGTGGAGAAAATTCGAGTTTTAGTTTTTCTTTATTACTTTTGGTATCCATTTTTAGTTTTGGTTTTTGTGATTATTTATGATTTCCTTCTATACACTTTCTGTATACCCTACTTTTCTACTTTTGCTCTTCTTCTTTTTTTCCAAATCGTTTATTTGCAGCCATATTTGGATTTCTAACCTTAATATGGATTCCACAAGCCTCAGCTGAATGTCAAAGTATGAATCCATTAAACCATTGCTTAAATTTTTGCTTACCTACCAAAAAAACAAATAAGAAACATACAACATTTTTTTGCCAAAAAAATACAAAAACAAAAATAAATCTATAAATCATGTCTAAGTATATATATTATATGTACTTTTTTTATATTCTAAATATTTCTTTAAAAAACCACAAAAAAAAAATTAAAGAAAATTCCGTTTATTGGCTCCATGACTAAGGAATACAAATTTTTTCCTTTTTACTCTTTGATTTTGCTTCTAAATGTTTTAATCATCATTATTCAAAAACTTTTTCAAAAATCCTTTAATTTCTTTGTCAAGCTCTCACGCTTTTCCTCTGCACAGATATTTTCAATAAGATTTTCAAAATGTTAGGCAATCAATTGAAATTTTCATAACTCTTTTCACTTTGACAAAAAAGAAGAAAAAAAAAACAACAAACAATTACTAAATATTTTCCCGTATACATATATATTTTAATTGTGTGTGTGAGTGTGAATGTGTTTGTGTAAAAGAAAAACCAAAAGAAAGCCCTTTTCTTGCACCACAAGTAGTTAATAAAATTTGATACCCAATAGTGTAAAATATAAACTTTTACGTTTTGTTCTCGTTTTGTCACTGCATTTTGTTTTCGAATGCAAGTTCTATTTGAAGCATGCTTTTGTTACGTACTGTACTTACTTCTATTTTCTAATATCAATTTAGTAAAAATAGCTAAATATGCAATGGACTTTAATTTAATTTAAAATAATTGATATACTAATACCAATTCGGTTTTCACAGCGCGTTCTATATACTGCTATGAATGTGATTCCTGGACAGATGCCAGATGCAAGGTAACACTTATTTCAATAAATGATTTTTATTTTATAGGTTATGTTTGAACAAAATGTCAAACAATGTAAATTTGGTTATACCAAAGGGTTAATTTCTTAGGAAAAGGCAATAGTCTAAAAAGTTGTCACCTTGCCGGGTGCCAAATTTTGTTTGGAATATTTATATTTTTACTACCAATATAAGAACACATTGCGAATATATAATTTTACAATATCTTTGGAGCATTTTTATATATTCCGAAGTTCAGGATAACGATAAAGCCGGATAATAACTATTCAGTAAAGATTTAATTTTACCTAGGGTTGGGTTTCCCCCGGGCCCGCAGTTTTCAGAAGGGCCCGCCAACATCACAGTCGAAAATAGCGGATTTATTTGAAGGGAAGTAGGGGGCCCGAACTTGGTTACTCCCGGGCCCTGATTTTCTCTCTGCGGCCCTGAATATCTTATAAGCATTTATAGGTGAAAAAAGTTCTTTGATGTTTCAACTTGTCTTAAAAGAAATAACAGACCAACCCAATAATAAGTGATTAGGGCCGTCTGCAGTGTGCCCAGGATTTAGCTTAAGTACTAGACTAAGAAAAATATCTCAAACTTGTTGTTAGGCTCTAATTTAAGGGTAGATTCAACAAATATATTAAACGTTTCAACTTTACATACCCTTGACTAAAAATTTCATATTTTACATTTAGTTTTAGTCGTTAGCGCGTTAAAAAGCTACAAGATCAGATAGTCAGCAACAATTTGAAGACAATTTCATTAAAACAAACAGCTGACTTAAATAATTACGCCTGTTCTCGTTTCCGATACCGAATGTTTTCGTTGGAATAAGACTTAAGAACTGTTCTCCGCTATCGATTTGGAGCCAAATTATTGGGTTTCAAATCATTTGCCTTTACGTCACTAGAATGAAAAGTAATTTCCTTATAAAATCCTAAATAAAACGGTTTTAAAATATTTTTATTTTAAGCTGTAATATGTGGACACTAATTCTAAATAGTAATGAATAATTTCGTGCCAACCATTAATTAATAAGAATTATTCTTAGCAGGCAACTAAAAAATAAATGCGAAAAAGCTATGAAAGCTATCGTATTGGAATCAATCCTGTTTTCGTTTCCAAAAGTTTTCAATCGAAATGTTTATACCACATCTAAAGGCTCTCCAATAAACAACAAAAAAATTGGATGTTAAAAATGTGTGCGAAATGTTTTAAAAATTAAATTTATTAGCTGGGACTAGAATTAAATTAGCTTAAAACACATTCAGAAAAGAAACCAAAGTAATTTTAATCAGAACTTGCACTCAAAAACATATTTATGCCTTATATGTATAAAATATATGGTTCTTAGTCGATTTCTATATGATATAGTAGTCTAATCGGGCTAATTCCGACAAATGTGCTGCTTACAATAACAAGTAGCTTATATAAAAACTTTTCTTTCAATAATTCAAAAATTGTAAGACTAAATGGCATAAAAACAGACAGGCATGAATTTTTCTAATTAAGAAGTATAAAAAGGTTATGAAATGACACCCTTGACCCTCAAAATATCTCAAATTTTAGTATGAAATTAATAACTGTATAATTATTATATCCTCCCAGGATCCTTTTAACTATACGGCCCTGCCTCGAGATCAACCTCCATTGATGACCTGCAACGGTTGCTGTGTGAAAATGGTGCGACATCAGAGATCACGTGAGTAAAATATGTCAAATTTTTTGGGAAATACCTAATAAGGAATCACAAATTTGCTTAACTAGCTAAGTGAGTGTATCTAAATTTGCTACTTGTATATTTTTCCAGCCTACGAAGTGGTTCGACGCATGTGTACGTCACAGTTACAAATCAATTTATTCATGGTCGATCACGTGTGCATGATGGAAAGTTCAGGCAATGGACATATGTGCTTTTGTGAGGAAGATATGTGCAATTCTAGTAAAAATTTGTATACAAAAAACGGTTACCAGCATCTCATAAACATAATGATAATATGGCTAATAGGCATATTGCTCAATCAATTAAGCAACAGATAGAAAGTGAAACAACACACACACAGACACACATACACCATGCAAACACCACACATACAAACATAAAAACATATAAGACTCGCATCTAAAAAACCAAACAAATAGTTAACTCTTTGTTTATATAGTACTTACATATAAATATGATTTGTAGTTAAGTTTAAATTGATATTATTTTTTGGTATTTCGTTAACTAAAAGCACTCACAAGTTAATGAAAAGCTTATTTTGCCGTAGCAAGGATTGTTATCTGAATGAGAATGCATAATTTTTGAAAATGAATATGAAAACAGGAGGAAAAACTTTTACAAAAGAAAGTCCTGTCCTCTTTGTCTCTTTTCTACTCTGTCTCTCTCTCTCACTCTATTAATATTACTGTCTGTCTTTCTCTAATACACACACTCTCACACACACACACCAAATCAGAGACAGAGAGAGAGAGAGAGAGAGAGAGAAAGAGAGTGAGAGAGCAAGAGCAATCCTTTTTCGATGCATGTTAAAGCTAAAAGCATGTAAAGCTTAAGTAGGAACTCTTTGGTAGTTACATCAAATTTTTTAATTTTTGTTACTTACATTTATAAAAAAGTTAAAAACCAAACAAAACAAAAAACAAGTAAACAAGAACAACAACAACAACAACAAACAAGCATACGTATAAAACTCATGTGTAAACTTGGAATAACTTTAGATTAAAACCAATTTATCGGTTTTTTGTAAATATTCTTTACCCAAAACTACCCCAAAAAGCAAAAAAAAAAGTATTTATCATGGGACAAAAATTATGAAGAAAATTTTAAAATTGATATGAAATTTGCTCACATCTTGTTTATTCCAAAGTCATGATCATTTAAAAATAGCAAATAGAAAAAACAAAAGTACATTATTTGTTATTACAACTCATACCAATACATAATTATTATTAAGCTTAGTTCTCTCTTCTCTCAACAAAATCATATCACACAATTGACCCCAAAACTTATCGATTTACTTACATACCTACAAAAAAAAAAAAATTGAATTATGTATATGGTAGTTAGCATCCAAGACACAGAACAACTGTAAAAAGTAAAAACTCTGAATCATTTCATGAACAAAATCTTTCAGTTTATGTTCGAACAAGTGATAATTAGTTTGTAAGTAGTCCATCCAAAATGTTCCCCTCCCCGAACCCATCCCTCTCCCTTTCCCCACAACATTCGTCTCATCCCCTTTTTCATTCATACATACATAATGCTAGTGATAAATTTAAAAAAAATAATACACACACACACACATAAGAAGAGAAGAAAATTTCAAATTTTTTCAATTATTGAGTATTCTTAAGGATGAACATTTTAATTTTGTGTAATAGAAAATTGGCTAATTAAAAAATAAACATTTTTATTATAACATTATGCATAATACTAAACTACTAAAAAAAAAAAACAACAAATTTAACTTTGAAAACTTTTCTCTCAGCTCTATTAACCTTTCACCTCTAAATTAACTAATACATCACCTTGCACCATTCGTTACCTCTTTGTCACCTCTTGTAAAGAACATGCTTTAAGAAACAACAACAACAAAAAATCATCATCTTCCGTCCAGCAATTGGAGCATGTTTTCTTTATAGCTTATATAGTATAAGTATAGTATCCATCTGCCATTCTTCTTCTTACTTTCACCCCGTTTATCGTTACATCTCTGCTCCTTCATTTTGCTTTGGCTCCTTCTCAGGTAAGTCCAAAATAAAAATGAAGTACAGTTTGTGCACTAGTTTTTCTTAGGCCTTTTACTTGGTGACCTACACACCCACACACACCTTCTCACCGTTCACCCCCCCTCCACACACACACACATAAACACCAACTACACTCAAATTTAGTATTTGTTTGGTTTTGAATTTTGTTTTCTTGTATAGTTCGTTTTGAATTAGTTTTATATATGCTTTACTTGGTATGTTGGTTTGTTTGATATGAATCTAATCATAATAAATATACATATATATCTATATATATAACCGATTTTGGGTTTGTTGGAATGTTGGACAATATTCTTATAACCAGTATTTGATTGATGAAAGTTAATGCAAATGAAATAAAAATAATTTATTCAAATCAATCACCAAAAAAAAAACAAAAATAATACAAACACCAGAAAACTAAACTAGAGAAAAATATTATTTTAATTTAGTACTTTTTGTAGATCAACATCCTCTTTCTAACAATCTTTCTATCTGTTTACCTTACTCTATTATCTCTATCACTCTCTATCTCTCTCTAACTCTTTCTAACGAACAATTCTTTTTACTTACTTTCTTCAGAACTTTTTTCAAAAACTGACACAATTTGTATGTAGTATACTAAAAAAAAAAAACGAAAAACAATAACAACAATTTCAACAGCACACTTTAAAGAGATATGCACTCGTTACTCGTTGGAATGCAACTCGTTAGTCCTTCATACTCGTTTCAAGTGCATATCCTCAACACTGAAACAATATACAGAAAAGAATACCAGAAAAATACTATCACGAAAACCGTTAAAAAAAATTAAAATTGATATTCAAACTCTTAGGCCACTTTGGTCCGTAAATTTCAAAATTTTCAAACAATCATCCATAGATTCCTCACAATACAAAAAGCACTAAATTAATAATCAAAGACTTTACCAATGAACAAAATGCCACAAGGCTATTTTAACAACAAATTCTTGGTATTGGTTGTTGAATATTGCAAAAAAAAAAAAAAAGAAACAAAACAAAAATAAGAGAAAAATAACGAAATGAATGATAGAAACGAAAGAAAAACAAAACCAACATTTTTTTAAGTTCAGTTTCCTTCAGAAAAAAACAAAAACTCAGCAGAGCTTCCCAATTTGTTGCTTTAATTTATCAAATATGATTTTGAAAAAAAAATAACCCCCCACTCCAAAAGAATTCCTCCCCACCCCCAAAAATCACTTCACCAAGTCATAGGCTCGGTTCATTCAAAACAAATGAATTTTAAGCTCCAACAAAGAAAAAATCGAAATCGTTAAGCAGATGATCAGCAGTCAATCTATGGGAAAACTTTTTCACCTGCGGGCGAAAAAGCTTTTCCTTAGGTAACTGCCTTAGTCTGCGTATCCCTTAACCTTAGACCACCACCCCACACCACAGTCAGGTTCTCGCATCTTCTTTGCATCCTTCGGTCTGCCTAGAGTTACTTTTGCTTGCTTCGCTGCGAGAGAGAAAGGTGCTTTTTCACATACGACACCACTGTCTGACTCAAAATCGAAAATATTTTTCATCATGTACGCCATCGCCAACCATGACAGAGGCCACAATGCCGCGCTCCAGCTAAAATCCATCTAAGCCATCTCCATCTTAGGAGAAGACTCTTGTGGATGGCCACAAGCGCGTTCATTGTTGTGCACCTGTAGCAAATGTGGAGCAAGATGTCTGTCCAAAAAAAAAAACAAAAGCACGAGATGCAATATTTTTGGCATGTGTTTTTGTTTTTTTTTTCTTTTGGCCACAGACAATTGCAGCCACAACGTGTAATTGTGAACGTCTGTGCTGCGGCCACCCTTCAAGTCAGCACCCAACAAGCCACAGCTACAGCAACCGGGAACACAAGGATCCAACGCTGGAAGGATGATCAGCTCCAAAGCCAGTTAAACTAGCTTCCTGCTGCTGCTTCTCCTCACTCAACGAATGCTTTTTGTTTTCTGTTCTTAATTTAAATCTAACTACATATAATGGTGCTTCCATTTCGCTTTTTCGTTAAACTAGCTTAACAACAAACAAAAAAAAAAGAACATTTTATTTCGAAAATAGTATTCAACATTATGAATGTAAAAAACAAATGAAATTTAAAACGAAGAAAAATTCAAAAAAACTATATACTAACTAATCAACTACTCTGCTCCGCTAAAAAGGCTTAACACAACATATGAAAATTTACTCAAAAAAAAAAAGAAAACAAAAACAAAAAGAATCGAATTGATTATTAATGTTAGAGTCTCCATCTATGCGATTAAGAAAACAGAAAAATATCGTGTCAACTTTCTCTATATAGTTAGTATGTATAATAAGCACCTTACAGATCGAACTAAATGCATATATGAAATTCAATTATTGTACTTGTACCTAGAAATACTATTAATTTAATCAAACAAATTATATACCAAATAAAACCGCAAGATGCAAACACCTTTTGCAATACCATTTTCCAAGCAATAAATTTATGAATTTTTTATTAATAAAAATAAAAACAGTATGCAAAATATATGTTTTGTCTTTTAATGCTAGAATAAGGAAATAAAAAACATAAGTTAGTTGGAAATATTGTGAAGACTTAAAAAACAAACGGAAGAGAATCCTCTAAAGTATATTTAAATTTCAACAGCATACTTTAAAGAGATAGGCACTCAATACTCGTTGAAATTCAAATCGTTAGTTTGTCAAATTTTACTCGCTACATACTTTTTTGAAGTGCATATCGTCTAGACTCAAAAATACAGAAAAGAAACCAGAATAATAAATGTATCAAGAGAACACCTTAAAAAACTTAAGATCTTGTTAAGATTTGACTTATAATTTTGGCAAAATGTTAAAAAATGTAATAGAAGACAGCAACTAATTTTATAGCATTATTCTTGAATTTTTACAATTTGACATTAAAGAATAAGTCGGATTTGAGAAAATCGATCGATCGATCTAGTTGCTACCTAAAAGAAAGATTAAGTGGATGAATCCTTTTGAGGCAACAAGTTTTCCAAGAGTTTGAATGCTGAATGATTAACAATGTTTTGAATTCACGAGCATTATTGATCTCTGCATTTCATGTTTAATAGAAGTCATCAGGTTTTAGACATTTACCAAATAGTTCTACTTTACTTTACTTTACTAGAACTAAATAGCAACTAATATTTTAAATATATTTCTTTCTAAATTGATAAAAATTGGAAATTGTGATTATGATATTAATATAGGATAAAACTGCATGCTTTTTCATCGCCCGATTAAGTCAGTGCGGAGCCTGTGGCAATCAAAAACCCACATAATAGTTTCCAGGGTTTTCAAGCAAATTAGAAAATCACTTTCCAATGTTAATCTTAGAAGAAGAATTCTTATTCTTGTGAATTTGTGAACAATTAGCATACCTACAGATTCGAAAAGATAATGGTTTGTTAGAAATTTTTTTTTGTCAATCTATGTGCTGTTCATACTGTACTTTGACCAATTTCTGATTTCAAAAATTTTATGGCTATATGGCTAATTTGGCACTGTTATTTATGGTTAGCATCAACTTAAATTTAGAATTTTTTTATTTTCAACTTGATGGCTGGTAACGTTATACGATATATCTATTCAGACTGATATTAAAAGGAAATTATTAACTTATGAACTTATGACATCATTTTGGCCCATCGAAAAGCATGTCGAAAAAAACATACAAAAGAGTTCGATCTCGATTTGAAGTTTGCTTCTTATTATTCCCAAATTCTGTCTTTGAATCAATCGAGTTACCAATGTTAATTTAATCTGCGGCTTACAAATTGATGTCTTCTTCTTAAAATTTCTTTCTCTAATAGGAAATATTCTATTTCTCTTATACTACAAAAAACAAGAAAACGAAAATTATGGAAAACATTTTCTTAATTTTTTGTGCCTAGTATTACCATCTACTATGGGACATTTTGGTCCCCATGAAAGAACGAATTCCCGAAGTACTTTTGATGATCTTAATGTTGGGGGAGCCAATGGAAAATGAGTCAACCTGTATATCTTCAATATACATAATTATTTTATTTGTTTTTGACATTTTTAGAATAAATTTATATTATTAAGATTCTTGAAGAGTTTCTAAATTGGTGGGAAACAGTTTTATCTAGAAAAGACGTTTGATTTTCACTTCCTTCAGAAGAAATCAATCAGCTTTTGATTTTAGCCCAAGTTGGTGGTAACGGTTATAGCTGTATTTCCCTTTAGTTTTCACTTCCTTCAGATCAAATCACCTAACCATATACAATATATGTATATATAAAACTATATAATGTCACAACGCCAAAAGCATTTCCCGTTGGCATGTGCCTGAAATAACAATTGACTGATTATTTCTAAACCAAAAGTTGAGGATGAGAAAGCGCAGGCTTAAGTCACTCACATACTTACATGGGAAATCAATAAAATTTGAAAATAAAAAATATAAGAAAAAAAAAACCTACAAAAATGTTGGATTATGAAACAAATTGATCATTGACGTCCAAATGGCCGATGACAGTTTGAATTGTGCATATTAATAATGTGATTAAAAGCTTTTTATATTGTATTATATATCATACATACTGTAAGTTGCAGTGATAACTGAGAAATCCAAATATATATATATTTTATACTCTGTGCGACCAATTGGAATGTCACATTGGTTTTTGAAACTTATGTTATGTATATATACATACAAGCCGACTTTATGGCCAAACAAATCGTGTGGCGTATGTATATGAATAATAATATTCAAATTATGACTTTCCAAAAACAGAAGCAAAACTTTTGTTGTTGTTGCTATGGATCCCAGTGTTGCATTTCTAAAGAGAAACGTAATCTTAATGTCTGATGTTAGAGACTCCCGCCGATAAATGACTACACATACATATGTATTTGTATGTATATACATATGTAGGTAATTGTAAGTATATAAGAGAAAAAAAGGTAAAGATACAGGTACAGCCAAATGCATATGTATATAGAAGACCCGCCGACTACAACGGCACGTGACTGTTTTTAATAATTACGCATAAATATCTGTAATGTAAAGGCCCTATGTGGTTAAGTTCACAGAAAACCCATAGAACCTCTGAGGATCGTTTAAACTTCAAAGTGTGTGTGTGTGTGTGTGTGTGCAGGTGTGTACAGGTGAGTTGCAGGGCTTATTCTTCTTCGTCGTGGTCTGTAAAACGGAAGTGCGCTGAAGCCAATGGCGACAAATTCCAAAACACACAGAAATATATATACAAAGTACAATATGTATAGTTTTTTTATTTCATTTAATTTCATATTTTTTTCTACTCACAAAAAAAATAAAGGGGAGTTCATTAATATTCAAAACAGGTGGCATTGCGCTAAAAACGTTTAAACGGCGCGGCGTGTGGAGACAGACGACTCGGACTCAAGCTACCTGACAGAGTGGCCAAGTACATGTACCCAAACCTTTGTATATATCACCCCCACTTTGCAATAGTATGTGTGTAACTAAGTGTGTTTGTGTGCGTATGTGGCTCAATCCCCGTTTTAGACTTGGATTTGAATTGTATGTATACACACAATAAGTTTGTGTGTGAGTCAAGCCGCTTGCCAACTAATTGAAACTTCTTCATCGGCCGACTATGGGCCGAGGTGTGGTGCTGAGCTCAAGCCCAAAACCAAAATCAGTTGCCAATTAGTCTTCACCGTTGACGGATTACAATTGGCCGTACATCGAAAAAACCGAAAACTTGTTAAGTGCTTTTCATAATAACAAACAAAACAGAATAACTCATTGATAAAAAATAAATAGAAAAAAAATCCACAACAAAAAAGAAACCAAGAAAAATAAAATGAAAAGAAACTTTAATATTACCTACAGTTGACAAAAAAACTACCACAAAAAGTATTAGAATCTGAATTGTGAATGTATATTTTGTGTCTCTTTTTTTTTTGAGCATCATCATTATCATCTGTTTTTCGAATTGGCAAGATGTCGGCATAGCTGATAATATTTTTAGAAAAGCGCTATGCTGCATCTAGTCAGTTTATTCAATAGAGCAATCGACAATATTATCTAACGAAATCAACTAAAAGTGAGAGATAAATGGTTATAGAACAGTCTAAGTATCAAATTGAGCAAACATTAAAAATTTATCTATGAATATATATATTTAGTTTCAGACATAATGCTAAAGGATCTACAAAACAAAAATTAGATAACTTAATTCTGTAAAAATTCTTCAAAAGTTTTGGTTTTGTATAAAAAAATATTCGAGATAATCTGTTAAAGTGGTTTTTCACGTAAAAGCAATTAAGACGTGATAAGTAATTAAAATACTAATTAAAACCAATTTTATAATTAAATTTTTCGTCCCAGAGACCACTAAAAATTACAAATCTCCCTCAACATTGCAAATACAAAGATATAAAAATGAAATTCCAAAAAATAATCACATTTTCTTTTAAAAATTGCGCCCAGCTACTTCCAAGGCCGATAGCGATTTATTAGTTTATCGATTTATATTCAAATCTCAAAGCAGTCTGGCAACGCCAGAACGTAGGAAATGCAGTTGGCGCTAAATTTAAAACTCAAGCAAATGATATACACCCAAAAAATGAGCAAATGCCAAATTTTCTTTTTTCAAATTCATAATTTAAGTAACGCTTTGCTCTTAACCTATATTGGGATACATTAGAAACTTGTTGGTTCTGTCTGTAGGGGTTTTTTGGATGGACCGGCAACCAAGTCCTCATCTTCGTCCTTCTATACCTCCATTTTAGTACTCATCGGAGGGTTCGGTGCCAAAGTAACGATCGCCAAAGTTACCAATGCCGGGTATAACATAAAACTTACTATTAATCTCCGGATCTAGAGCGGAAGTAACAATTTTAACCTGCCGAAAAAAGGATTAATATCATTGGTCGTTTCTTTTTTTTTTTTTGGTTTGTATTCAGACTTACCTTAGGAAAGGCATATGCTATGGAGTGTACACCGATTTCAGCCATTAGTAGCGAGGCCAAAATGATATTCTCCTCGGGCACATCGTGATCGAGGAGGACACGTATCGCCATCATTGCAGCTGCTCCAGTGGCCACTGTGGCATCCATAAGTATCACCTTGTAGTCTTTTATATCTTTGGGCAGCCTCAAATAATAGAGCTCTGGCTCGCCTGTCTTTAAATTGGTTTGAATTAGGATTTTACCAATGCGTATATCCTTGCAGACATCGCAGACAGCTTGCTCCATTGTTTCGCCGGCACGCAATATCGAGACACCGCATATTTTACGTGAAGCCATGCGTTTTCCTTCATACAGGACACCCTGTGGTGTTTCCACTGTCGTCTGCTTAAAGGGAAAGAGACTCAAGGCATATTCGATGACCAATCGAATAAGACGTTTCGAATAAAATATAAACTCATCTCGCGATGTGTTTTTGCAGCGGATAAATGTGTGCAGTCCCTTAATTTGTGGAGTTGGATGAATTAAATGCAGTGATTCCGGCATAGGCTGATCCTTATACGAGTTGGCTAAAGTCTCGCGCAACTTGAAGCCACGCTGATATGACAAAAAACCAAAAAAATTGTTAACCATATTTTCTTTCTCAACTCTCTTTTAGGTTCTCACCAATTGCAATTGGGTGTGCACATGCTGGACAATGAGATGTATGGCAACTTTGTTTTCCCCTCCTCGTGGCACAATTATATCGGCATGTGCCATAGTTGGAGCTATGTAATTGGCATAGGAAGGCTTTACCATATTCAAATATTGCTTGAGAACTCCCTTCAGATCACGTCCACGCTGAGAGATGTCGCTACAAAACAAAAACAAATGTATATCAGAATTAATAAATTAATTAATGGGCGTGTCTTTTGCATTTTGAGCGAAGGAGCCCCATTAATATATGTATAGTTACCGCTTTAGACGCCTGGCGAGACGTATATCGGGATCTGTGTCCACAAATATCTTCATATCGAGCAGCTTCAACACTTCGGGACTGTGAAAAGTTAGAATGCCCTCAAATATAATGACATTGGCACCGTACATCGTCTTTGTTTGACTTTCACGACCATGTGTTACAAAATTATACACTGGCACTTCCACTTTGCGTCCCTCTTTCAGTTTGGTAAGCACATCGATCAATAGCTCAATATCAAAGGCATCCGGGTGATCAAAATTATATTCATTTAGTAAGGCCTGCTCGTGTTGCTTCTCATTAAGAATCTAAGAAACAGAAAAGAAGTCTAAACTATGAAAATAAATCGAATACATAGGCCAAAAGATTCTCCCACCTTATAGAAACAATCCATCGATAGCAGTGTTACCCATGGAACATCGAGACTCTCAATGATTTTCTCGGCCACTGTTGTCTTGCCCGATGCACTGCCACCACAGATGCCAATTACGAATGGTTCCACCTGTTGGCCAGCACAATTATACCATGGCGGACGACCAGCTGTGTATATGGTGCGATTATTTGCACGTATTATGCATTCGGACGGATTTGCGGTGGTCGTTTGATTGCCAATCGATGTGGTTCGAGTGCGCTGTCTCCGACCAGATGGGCCACGCATTGGCGATTCCAGCGCCGATTTGGCAGGCACTGTGGTGGGCGAGGCGGGGCAACAGTTGAGTTCACCACCGCCCGCCCCAGGATCAATATAAAGCTGTTCTGTTACATCGGAGCGATCGTCACTGAAATGCGTCAAAAAAGAATAAAAGAAATAATTTAACAATTAGTCAGCTATTCATGAAATTAACAAAAACATTTTCTTGTGATTAGCATGGAGTGAGGCAATCAATTGATTGATTGATAGTGATTGGTATGGATAAGATGATGACGGCATTTTGGTTTGTTTTATTGAAAATAGGTCAAGAGGAGACTGGAAAAGGTACGAAAGGATAGAAGCTTCAAAGTTGTGTAAATCAAGGATACACACACACACACACACATGTAAACGTATACTACTCACTGAGCTACTCTACATTTTTCTCTTTTGCGCAATCACACGAAGGCATACATACAATATGGAACAGAACATTAATTAACTAAATTAACGAAAAACATATTTTTGTGCAATCAAAACAAACGTCACTTACATCTAATATTTAAACAGCTTGTATTTGTATAAAAAAAAAAAACACCCTAAAAAAGGTTTGCTTAATCTTTTGAAGTAACTTGAAAATGAAAATTTGTACTCCTTTTAGTTAATACCTTCATTATTCTATTTAAATTTGTTCTCTAACGAGGTAATCTTTTGTTTACCAATGAAATTAGTTATCAGTTTTGGCATTCTGCTATATGACGAAATAAATATTTTAATAGCGAAAGCTTTAGTATTTAATATATCATTTAATCAAGGTTCTATATATACAATTTTCCGCGAAAATTCAAATATATTTTGAATGCAATATTTTTATAGGTTCTGGCCCTAGTATTATCGTGCATTGCACTCTTTTGGCAGCCAGACTAAAAGTAATTTTTGTTTTGCAATCCCCTTTCATGCTCATCCCCTCCTCCACCGTCATGTGTCAGTCAAATTTAATGTATTTATAGTTTTTACAATAAAATAACAAAAAAAAAATGTAAGAGAGCGCAACAGGTTGCTAACCATTTACATGCACAAAAAGAAAGGGATAGCTAGATGAATACACATACACACACTCCCCCCCATTGGTAATGTAACGGTATTAAGAAGTCAATTGCCAAAAATAAAGAAGGTAATACAAAGCAGGGGACGTGGCTTGATCGACAGTGACGGGTAGCAGCGTCGGCGGCAGCGGCAGCGGTAGCAGCAGCGCCATATTGGATGGTGAAGCAGACGCAGTTTGCTGACGCTATCGTTTTTGTGTGTTTGGCTGTGTGTGTGTGTGTGTTTGGGTTTGTGTGCGTATGTTCGCCAGACGCTGACACGATAAACACACATATTAACAAACAAAAAAATAATATACAAAAAAGCGTGTTAATTAAACACAAAAAACACAACAATAAAAACAAAACAATTAAAGCACAATGAGCAAGAATGATGAGGAAATGAGGGGGGACATTTTGGATAGGAGAGGTGAAAAATGTACGAAAAATATGCAATGAATTTTCAATTTACATGTGACCATTGGTTTTCGTGACTACAGGCGGGGGAACGGCAGCGGCAGCGGCAGCAGAGACGGCGACGGCAGCAGCAGCGACCTTAACCTTTGACTTGACAGAGTTGTTGTGGTTGTTGTTGTTATTATTGTTGTTGCTGCTGTTGATACTATTGGTTGCAATTCTCCCCTTTGGATTGTTGTTGGCTTCATTCGATTTGCTGCATAAAAACGTGATGCTGCTCATGGCGAACGACCACAACAACAACAGGAATAAGAAGATGTGAAGATGATGAGTGATATTGTGGGCGAATGGTCGGCGTTTTTGCGATTTTCTTGCTCAGTTCTTTTTCGGTGAAATGGGTCAATCACTCTTTCACTCACACACACGCACGCACAAGCACATGCACACACACACAAAGAGAGCGAAAGAGCCCGAAAAATGTTTTTCTTTTTGGCCTTTTTTATTTGCCGGCTGATCACATGTGATTTGCGTTTGTCCTCTTTACAATCAAAGGCCCAATGTATGAATAATGCCCGAATTGTTATTGGTATTTTTTGTATTTTGTCTTTGCTTTCGATATCTAATATAAATAATGTGAGCTAATTGTGAATATTTGCAAAAGACAGAGAAAGAGAGAACCCGAACCCGGCGAAATGACAGCAACAACATGCAGCACGCGCGTTTGGAAACGGAATGACAAAAAAAAAGAATATCTGTGTAAGGCAGAGCTAAGGTTAAAAAGAGAGAAACAAAAAATAAAGGCCAGACAGCTTTATCGAAGTTTCAATACCCTATCTAACATGCGCCATGACCGAATTTTGCTTTTAACAATTGATTAAATGGTTGATTAAATGATGTGATAATAAACTAATCAAACAAAACATTGCTTAGTTGGAAATATTTATTTACAAACTAAAGTTAATTCAACTTTTCCAACAACATTGTAGCGAATGCATTTATCGGCATAACAAAATGTTTATACTCTTTTTGCGCAAGGGTATAACAACAAAAATGCTGCAAAAGTGGAGACGAAGGAAAGATAGAGTACGAGATAGAGATACAATTTTGTTTGGTCCTCTCTTTCCCACGTGTTTCAAACTGCAGTCTGCGAGGTAAAAACAAATTATCTATTGAAACTAAATTTATCATATGGCCAGGTATGCAAATACATACATACATATGTTCATACATATATATATTTAATTGCGCCTTTAGCTTCTGGAGGCTAAGAATGATGAATGAGAAATATTGTGCTTATATGTAGATACATATATATGTATGTACATATGTTTCATCGTGCGTGTAGGTGTTTGTGCATAAATGCGTGTGTATCACATTTTAGCGACTGCTTTTTTGTGGGGGGTTGTGGGAGATCATTTTCCCCCCTCCGATTTGATTTTCACACATTTCGAGCACTCTTGTTACGTCTGATGAATTTTGTTTACCTGTCGGAGCTCGCCGAACTCGATGGATTGTAAAATTTGATTTGTTTTGTTTGCGCCATAGATATAATATTTAATTACTTTAATATTTGATTTCTTTTGCAGTCAAAGCAAAATTGCAGCAGCGATAAGAGAACACAAAAAACACGCGGTCCGTGCTTCTCCTTGCCAAAGCAACTAATTCTTATGGTGGGAATAAATAGAACAACAATAAAATGAAAAAAACGTGCGCGTTTTGTTGTTGTATACTGCGCGGCCGAAATCTATGTACATATATGCAATTGTGCGGCAGTGTGTGTATCTTTGGAATTGTAGCTGTAAATCTGTAATTAAAGAGTCAATAAAGTTCAATCAAGGGCATAGATTCCACGTTTTGTAAAGTTGCGAAAGATATGTGATGAGAAATTTTTTTAGAGAAAGCATGACAAAAAGAGCTGAATAACCAGCTGATTGGCCTATCGGGTATATCGATAACTTTGGTGGGACCGTTTATCACAACAACAAAAAAACAGCTGACACTTTGGCGGGAATTTAGCTGCTTCAAATTGGCTGAAATCTATGGTGAAAAATAAATGAAAAAAAAGTCATATGAGATTCTCAACATTAGACCTAAATTGTTTAAAAAATACATTCTTCTGCTTTTAACTCACTTGCATTTAATGATAAAGGATAAAAAAATACATTTTAAATTAAATTAGAGCAGGTTCGAACTTGCGAGGGGGTTTGAGGAGGTTCGTGAGCACTCCACTCATGCGTGTTGAATTACTTTGTTGATAAAAAATAAATAATATAATTACATAGATAATAAAAAGCATAGTTCACAAAACTGTTTTTATTTTTCTTTAGTAAGTTGTAAAATTAAATTTAAATTTAAGATTAGAAAAATTTGCATTTTGTATTAGTTGTGAGGCACAGTGGGACCGTAATACAAATGCACATATTTTCATGTTGGTGGCCCATTGTACATAATAGCAATTGGCTTTCAAGTAGGCCCTGAAATCGGAATTTGCTTTGCAAAATTTCAAGGTAGTCGATTCGGATGAGAGTGATTTCATTTCGTTTTAGTTAGTCCTACGAATTGTTTCTTATTTGTGAAAGCTCGTCGAACGGAAGCAAATCTCGCTTTACCCTTTTGAAAAATAAAGGAAAAAGTTCGTAAACAGCGAAAGAGCCCATCGAGTTAAACGCGAGACGAGAGCAAAAAAGAGGATTTCAAATTAAAAGGTAAGTGATAAGAAGCAAAGAAGATAAAGTGCAATAAAAGTGAAGTGAAGTGAATAAAGTGCAATGGGAGATAGTGAAAAACCAAGAGCGGGGAGAGAGCGCGAGAGAAGGGCACTGCAAAATGGCGACGTTTAGTTGGGAGCAACGTTTCCAGGCTCCTCCATATCCCGGAAGTTTACCGTTATACCGCGATTATTGGGTATAAGTATATATTTCTAATTTGTTTCTATTGCACTTTAAACGCAAAGTTCATAGTGGGCAGGTCGCCAGACTTTCCATTTCTCAGTTCATTTTTTTTTCTGCAGACTTTTTTTTCCAAACGTCAAATTTATTTTTGACAACTAATTTTTGCGAATTTAATCAAGCCAATTTTTCGACTAAAGTGAGCTTTCAAAAATGGTTTATGTGAATGTTAATTATTCCTCCTCGTTTTGTTTTTTTTGTAATAGATCATATACCCAAAATGGTTGCCGACAATATGGAAGGAGGTAATGTGAGTGTTGCCGCACCCACTTCAACTGGATCTAAATGTAATGTTGGCATTAAGGAGGAATTGCCCGAGGGCAATTTTATTATGGTATCTGTTGATATCGATACAACTGGCCGCCGCTTAATTGACGAGGTAAGTGGGTGGAGAGCGAGAGAGGGAAGAGGTTCAATGAACTTTTTGGCCGCGGCTAATCTAACCTCAATTTTCTCCTCTACCACTTTTCTCTCTTTACTAGATTGTCCAATTGGCTGCCTATACTCCAGATGATCATTTTGAACAATATATCATGCCGTATATGAATCTAAATCCAGCAGCTCGCCAACGCCATCAAGTTCGTGTTATATCGATTGGTTTTTATCGTATGCTGAAGTCCATGCAGACCTACAAGGTTACTATTAGTTTTCTATAAATATATATATATATATATTTGTCTAATTTATTTAAATCCTAATGCGACATTCCTTCTTTAATTGCGTCTCCTTTAGATTATTAAATCCAAATCGGAGATAGCTGCTCTTAAGGACTTTCTCAATTGGCTGGAGCATTTGAAATTGAATAATCCGAAATCAGACGGTATTGTCTTGCTTTATCATGAGGAACGTAAATTTATACCCTACATGATTTTGGAGTCGCTCAAAAAATATGGTCTTCTGGAAAGATTCACCAAATCAGTGAAATCATTTGCCAATTCTTTGAATTTGGCCAAAGCCTCATTGGGGGATAACAATTCCAAGCACTACAGTCTACGCAAATTGAGTAAGATTCTCTCATTGAAGGCATCATCTACCACTAGCACCTCCTCTACTACCAAGGAGGAGACTTCATCAAGCAGCGGTGATACTGTTGCTGATAGCACAAGCAACGCTGATTCCAGTATCGGTATCGAGAAGTCAAATGCACCAAAAAATAATCTAGAATACGAGCGAGAAATATTCGATGGCAATGCCAGTGTCCGAGCTAAGCTTACATTCAATGTGGCTTTGCAATTGAGCAATTCGAAATCTGCCATCGAGGTGGAGTCTTCAGAGGCTTTGGATAATCTATTCAATGCCTTGCAACCCTTTGCCAAGCCCATTGAGGCTGATATACGTGAGCTAGACACTCAAAATGAGAATTTGGAACGTCAAAATTCGTTTCGTCCAGTGTTCTTGAATTATTTCAAGACAACCCTATATCACAGGGTTCGTGCTGTCAAGTTTCGTATCGTTTTGGCAGAGAACGGTTTTGATTTGTCATCTCTCAAAACCATTTGGACGGAAAACAGCAGCGCAGGAGTGGACAAGGCATTGCAGTCGATAACTAGTTTGAAGCCTGAAGATAAATCTGAGCTTGTAGAATTGCTGGATAGCTATTTCGATCCCAACAAGACCATTATTAAGCCGGTCATTAAAACCAACAATCGCCGTCGTAGCCGTCGCACAAATGGTGCATCATTGTCCAAAAGTGGAACAACTGGCGGTACTTCTAGTTCTCGTTCAGCCAGCACTGAATTCGGAGCTGGTGGCGATAAATCGCAAAGTTTGTCTTCGGTGCCAGATTCCACCACCACGAAGACCCCATCGCCAAACAAAGCAGCCAAAAACGGTGGATCAGTACGTCCACGTAAGCGTAGTTCTCGTCGTAGTTTGCCCTCAAGTGAGGTTAAAGCTACGTCAGTTCTTGAAGAATCGTCTTCCATAAAGGCGCAGCTGAACAATACTGTTCCCGCTATATCTGTGGGAACTTCCTCTCCACCTACCATAACCCAAGTGCCCATTGCGGCCTCGAACTGAGAGCTGGGACAATCCTGGCACTCTGTAAATATAATGAAGTTGGCGGCTAGCTGCAGTGCAGTTCCAAGTAATTAAATCGTTTTAAGTAGCGGTAGAAAAACGTATACAAATTTTATTTTTGTAGAATGCTTTTTATCATAATTATTGGTAACTGTAGTTGCTTCTTTTTTTTTACGTATTTAGTAAGCTTACATTGTTATTTAATTTTATGAATTTAAAATGAGAAAAAATGCAAAATGAAATCAACTTTATCCCAATTATACTAATATTGTTCCTTTTAGCCAACTTCAATCAAAAAATTTTTTTTTTGTTGAATGGAACGATGTATCAAGAATAACGTAAAAAAATGCTGAAGTAATCGACACACTTTAAATGAATCGGAAGAAGTTACCTAAATGAGTATGCGAACTATTTTCCTTATGCAAGAACTAACACAGATTGGAAACAAGGCTCTAAATTCCAAGTGTACTTCCACACTCACAATAGTCAGCCAAGACATAAGCAAATCTCCAAATGCCTTCTAAATATTGAACAAGTTAGTGATACACAAACCACAAAAGGGACAAGAAATAACATCAAACACTGTATAAGCTTCAATTGGTAGTGCTGAAGAAATGGATTCAAAATAGAAAAAACAAAAACAACAACAACGACAACAACGTACACATACAACAAATTGGTGGATCATGAGGGGCAAGAATGCTGTTAAGTTGAAGATGACGGATTAAATCAACACTAATTACACACATTAAGTTGAATGATGACGGATTAAATCAACACTATATCTACACAAAAAACTGTAACAATATGATCAATCGTTGCGTTTAGACATAGTTTTCCATTTGTTAGCTCTGCAACTAAAAGAAAAAAAAGAACGATTGGAAAAATATGAGTCAGATAAACGCTTCGATATACATTAATTTTACATTGGGCAAGCCTTAACACAAAATTAACACTAATCTAAGCCAAAAAAAAAAACAAAAAAAAATCGAAAAAAATGTTAATGGTGGATGGAGGGCTAAAATCAAACATATCCAAGTGCTCATGCCCAATGTAAAAAAAATATTGAAATATTGAAGCTTAGACACACTAACTTAGAAGGAAAGGAGAAACTAAAAGCTAATCACACACGCACACCTACACATTGTTTTTTCAAGATGTATTTCATAAGTGTTTCATGTTTCACAAAAATCCCAAACACATTCTTCCATCTTGGTCTATATATATGAAATTGTAAAAAAACACGTCAAATCTATCTCGACATTGTATGAATAACTTGAAATAAAACTGTGATGGCTATACTGTATGAAAAAGGCATTTGAATTTCCATATAAAATTTAAATTTCAGTTTCTGCGCGCGCACTCGCTGCTGCGCGGCGAAAAACGGGAACGGCGAAATCCCTGGTCCGAAACAGCGAAAAGTGGAACGGCGAGAATTGTTTAACTGAAACTTCAACTAAACGCCAAAAACTAACTAAATACAAATGTTTTAGTGACTTTGACTAATCATTTTAGTTTATCATTATCCATCTTGAAGGTTACATGTCTCCGGACCACCTGCCCAGCATAATCATCTAAAGAGCTCATTGGCCCAGCACATAATCATAAGCTACAGGTGGAGGACTTCCCACACAAAAACCAACGATAAGAGTTTGTTAAATACATAAATATTAATTAATTCCGAAAAGATGGCCACGGAAGAGCACCAGAGATTGGCCAATATAGTCAAGAGTTGTCATGAAAATCTGCGTCACTTAACCAAGACACTTGGAGCTGAAGCAGCATGGCAGGAACACACCAGTCCCAAGAATGCGAAAAAACTAAACGAATATGCTCAGGCCATGCGCGAGTTGTCTCAAGTGTGGGAGACCAATGAGAACAATCTTGAACTACAGGCCAGAAGTCGTATCAAATGGACACTGGACTATATAACAAAATATTTCTACACTGAAGGCATTTACATGCAAAAGAGACAGCGGGAGCAGAGGTTACTTGATTCCTATGAGAAGGAACTTGAAGTGAAGGATACCTGGAGCTGTTCGTATCGGGAGGAACCACCAGATAGATTACGTGTTTTAGATGTTGGCAGCTGTTTTAATCCCTTCCGAAATAGTGCACATTTTGAAGTGACAGCTTTGGATCTGTGTCCAGCCACAGAGGATGTTTTACAGGCTGATTTTCTTAAAGTAGAGGTGGACAAAGAATTAAAGGAAATGGTCATACAGGATCATAATGAACAGGGCAAAGGAAAATCTGTAAAGAAACTCCCTGCTGGCTATTATGATTGTGTGATCTTCAGTTTGCTTTTGGAGTATATGCCCAGCGCAGAGCAGCGTCTATCATGTTGCCAAAAAGCCTATGATTTGCTTCGACCCGAGGGAATCTTGGTAATTATCACACCGGATTCTCAGCATGTCGGTAAGAATGCCAATTTAATGAAAAACTGGCGTTATTCGCTGGCCAAATTGGGTCTTTTGCGTGTACGATTCGAGAAATTGCCCCACATTACTTGCATGGTCTATAGAAAGGCCATTAGCCTGTCATTGGCCCAACATTGGGCCAGCATACATCGCGAGGAGGGCTGGTGTGAGGCCATAAAGATACCCCAGGATGAGAACTAGCGCAATAAATCGAACAAAATCAATTGTAAATCTACTTATTTATATTTATGGGGTGCATTTGATGAGTTTTCTCTCCTTTATCTATACGTCATAAATACTTAATACCATAAAAATTAATGCTACTGGACTGAGGGAGGAGCAGGAGGAGGAGTTGAAGAGGCGACATCTATGCCATCCATTTGAGGAAAAAGACCAGCTGCTGCTGCTTGACGTTTCTTCATCGCCGTCGTGGCCCCCTGTGAGATTTTCATAATATTTGGCGGCAATGGCTTCTTGCGATCGGCTTCCCATTCAGCGCGATGCAAACGCTGGCGATGCTTGTACATGTTGGCATTTGAAAAGAATGTCATTGGGCAATTCGGACAGGTGTATAGCACTTCACCGGTGTGCGTTGATGTGTGTTCCTGTCACATACACAAAAGAAAGTGAACAACTTTGATCAAGGAAAAACTATTGAAGACTTACCCTCAAATCCTGTGGTCGCTTAAAAGCCTTTTCGCACATGCCGCACTTGAACTTCCTTTCACACAAATGATTGTGATAGATGTGACGCTTGAGGGCACGGGAATTGGTGGATGTCTTATTGCATATATGACAGCGATGCTCTCCACCGGGTGGCTCGTGCACCGTATTCATATGCTGCTTCAGCCCTGAGAGATGTCGTAGCCATGTCCCACAAATTTCACATTGCACTGGATCCGGTTTGGGACGCGGCTCATCGGAATGTTCGAGCTCGTGATGCTTCTTGAGATTCGTTTGTGAGCGTAGAGTTTTTCCACACTTATCGCATATAATGGCGGTTTCAGGATCGTGCATATAACGCAAATGTTCCTTCAGTTTACGTTCCGTGGGAATTCTAGAAAAAAATATTTATAAATATATATTCATAATCAACTGAACTCTCGCGGTGTATATCTTACTTTTTATTGCACTCGGGGCAAGTGAATTTGAACTCTGATTTGGGCACATGCTTGGACACATTATGATACTCAATGGCCGCCTTTGTAGTAAAACTTTTTGGACATTTTTCGCACTGATAGGTTCGTTTTTCCTTGGTTTCTCCCCCAGTACCAGTGCCCGAACCCGTTCCATCTGCTTCCGTCGAATGGGATTGCTCGTGCAATTCAAGTGTTCGTGAATCCTGCAAAACTCTTCCACATTGGGAACACATAAAATGATCCGGATTTCTATGAACTAGCACATGCTCGGCCAGCGCCTTGCGTATGTGAAATTTGCGTCCACAGCAATTGATGTAGCCCGATTCAATGTTGTGCGACATGCGCTGATGGCGTCGCATGTCTGCAAAATTCTGTACAAGCAAATTACAAATGTCACAGGGGAATTTCTTGAAGAATGACAATATTATCTCATCATATTCATTTTGCTGTTCCTTGCGCCGTTCGATCTCCTCACGACTGAGACGGACAGGTGGAACCACTGGCTTAGGACGTTTGCGATACTTTTTGGGCTTGACTACCACACGTTTTGGAATTTCCGCATAACGCTCCTCGGGTTCAATGTCTGGCAAAGAGTCACCATCCGAATGGATGCGACTGGAGTTGTCATCTTCATCGGAGGAGCTAGCGGAATCATCGGTTCCTAAAACAGCTTCGGCAGCAACAAAATCCATATCGTGGGCATCGTCATCCGATTCAAACTCCCTTTTCATTTGCTTTGGAGAAGGTGGAGATTCTTTTCGAATTTTCGGTGGGCGCCCTCGTCGTGTGCTACGCCTTCGGGGTGCTGCTTCAGTAGCTATGGACAGGAGTTCGGCCAATGGTCGGTCGCCATCTGAATCGCTGGCCAGCAGCTGTTTCTTTTCTTTCGTATACACTGGATCCTCTAGCTCTGTGTCCACCTCCATTTTGCCCAGTGGTTCCAGCTCATTGACTTCCAATTTAATCTCGTTTGGCGCAAAGAATCCCTCCTCGGCCAAGGCATCCAATTCGACTGCATATAAGGGATTAACTCCGGCACTTTCGTCACAAAACTCCTCAGCTCCGCTTCGATGTTGATGCAATTCAAAGACCCGATCGTAGAACTCATTAAAGGAGCGCACAATCTGCCAGCAATCCTGGCATATTACCTCCAAAGATTTGGTGGAGCTGCCCTCTGATTGGGGTAACTGAAGGAAAAAACGAAATTATGCCGGCTGACAGAAGCAAAGTTATTGGATTGTCACTCACTTCAAAGAACAAAAAATGTTTGCTAATTTTTGCACGAACATTTAGCCGCAGTCCCTCCACCGAGGACAGGCCTAGTGCCGTCTCAGATGAGCAGAGGCTCAAACAAAGAACACAGGCCACCATTGAATGCTTCACTAGAGTCCCTCAGTTGTTTATAAAATACCATTCGTCCAGAGCTTGTAAATCGTCAGCAAACTAAAAATGATTATTTTTTTTGGTAAATACCCGAGATTTCAGTGTTGAAAAGTGAAAAAATCGGCTGTAGCTAGATTTCAGTGTTGCCAAATGCTATTTTTTATAAGCGTTTTAAAACGCGTGAGTAAAACGCTCGCCTTTTAAAACGCGTGAGTAAAACGCTATCAGAATCAAAACAAAGACGAAAGTCAGAATCACAACAAAAAGCAAAAAATTTCAAAAATGTCTTATTTATTTATGCGTAAGGTTTTTTTGTGTTAACAAATTGTCAAAAATACTGAAATCAATTAGAAACCAGAGTGCCTAACTTTGACTGCGCCGAAGTTTGTATACCCTTGCAAGTTTTTTTGTTACTCTTTCCTCACATGAAGCTATCAAAGTGGAAAAGGTTTTATCTAAAAAGGCTAATGTTTGCGAAAGAACGGCCTTCAATCTTAGCATAAGAAATAATGAAGTTATTGACAAAATGCACTGTTTTTCGACCGATTGTTCTTATGGGAGCTGTATGATATAGTCAACCGATCTTGAATTGACAGTCATTAACACATATGTATATAAAACTGGCAAATGTTTTATTTTAAAGCCATCGCGTCAAATAAAACAAAGTTATTGAGAAAAGTCACTGCTCGTGAGTTTTCCGTTTGTATGGGAGCTATAGGATGTGGTCCTACAAGCCTACATGTAAAACAGACAGACGGACACACGCAAGGTGATGGCTATTTGAACTCTTTTCCTTTCCTTTCCTCCCTTTTTGAAAGGGTATAAACTCCCACTGCTGGAGAAACAGATACAATGCATTTATCGCTTCCTTGGACCCCTGCGAGTTGGCATCCGATCGGCTTCCCATTCGGCGCGATGCAAACGCTGTCGATGTTTGAGCCTGTTGGCAGCACAAAAGAATGTCATGGGACAATTCGGACAGGTGTATAGCACTTCGCCGGTGTGCGTTGATGTGTGCTCCTGTCAAACCCAATGAGAAGAGAGAACTTTATTAGAAACCAATGTTAGCGCTGGAAAATTACTCACCCTCAACTCCCCCGGTCGCATAAATGACTTTTCGCACAAGCCGCACTTGAATTTCTTCTCAGCTATATGATTGTAATATATGTGACGTTTCAGGGAACGGGAATTGGTGGAACGATGATTGCATATTTGGCAAATATGTTTCTCACTGGGTGGCTCGTGCACCGAATCGACGTGTCTTTTCAGTCCACGTTTGTTGCGTAGCCATGTCCCACAGATTTCACATTGTACTGGTTTTGGCTTCTCCCCCGGCTCATCGGAATGCATATACTCATTATGCCGCTTGAGATACTTTGGCGAACCTAAAGTTTTACCACATTTATCACATATTACGGAGTTTTCTGGATTATGGACAATACCCATATGTTCTCTTAATCTACGATGTACGGGGAATCTAAAAAAAGAAGAATAGTTTACACCATATACATATGTATATCATTTGATTATATCTATATGTATCTTACTTTTTGTTACATTCGAGACATTGGAATTTGTACTCTGATTTGGGGACATGCTTGGACACATTATGATAATCGAAGGCAGCCTTGGTATTGAAACTTGTCGGACACTTTTCGCATTGATAAGTTGGTTTTTCCTTTGAGCCAGCCCCCAGGCCATTTGCTTCCGCTTCATGGGTCCTTCTATGTAGTTCCATGGTACGGGAATCCGGGAAAACTTGCTCACATTGGTGGCACTTAAAATGATCTGGATTTTGATGGACTAGCACATGCTCGGCGAGTAGTTTTCGTGTACAATACTTGCGTCCACAGCAAGTCATGTAGCCCACTTCAATGCTGTGAGACATGCGCTGATGACGTCGCATGTCTGCAAAATTCTTAACAAGAAGATTACAAATGTGACATGGAAATTTCTCAAAAAATGACAATAAAATCTCGTCATAGCCATCCTGTTCCGCTTTGCGTCTTTCGATCTCCGCCCTTCGTCTTTCGATTTCCGCACTACTGGGACGGACTGGCGGATCAACGGGTTTTTTGCGCTTGCGATATTTTTTGGGTTTAACTACCACGCGTTTGGGAATTACTGCATAACGCTCTTCGGGTTCTATGTCCGGCAAAGAGTCAGAGGAAGAGATGTCAGAATCATCAGTTCCAAGCTCATTTTCCGCAGCAGCAAAATTAATTTCGTCATCGTCGTAATTTGAATCAAATTCGTGTTTAGTCTCGCTGGGAGGCGATGGAGGTGTAGTTTCTTCGACCTTTGGAGAAGGTTCTTCTTTTCGAACCTTAGGTGGACGTCCGCGTCGCCTTCGTGGCGCAGATGAAGGCATCTCCTTCATCAGAAGTTCGGCCAAGGGTCGATCGCCATCTGAATCCAGCAGCGTTTTCTTTGCATCTATGGGATTTACAAGCTCTACATTCAACTTGACTTTGGGCAGGTTATTCATTTTCTTAGGGCAGGGTAAAGATTCTTTTGACACATTCGATGGACACCCTAGTCGTGTGCTGCGCCTTAGTGGAACAGCCTCAGATGGCGTCGACACGAGTTCGGAAACGTTTTGCTCCTTTTTTTCAGAATCCACCAGATCTTTTGCGTCCTCCTCCACCTTAGCCAGAGGTTCCAGCTCATTAACTTCCATTTTAATTTCGTCCGTCTCAAAGATTCCCTCCTCGGCCAAGACATCCTGTTCGTACAAGGGATTAACTGTTGCACTTTCGCCACAAAACTCCACGGCTCCGCTTCGATATTGATGCAATTCAAAGACACGATTGTAGAACTCATCGAAGGAGCGCACACTGTGCCAGCAATCCTGGCATATGACCTCCAATGAGATTTGATCAATTTCGGGTAGCTGTAAGAAAACGCTATGCCGGTTAGAGCCAAGACAGAGATACTATTACACTCACCTCAAAGAACAAGAAATATTTTCGTATTGTCTCATGAACGCTCAACTGCAATCCTTCATTTGAGGAAAGTCCTAGGGCAGTCTCCGTTGAGCAGTAGCTCAAGCAAAGCACGCACTCTGTCATTGAATACTTCACTCAAGATCCTCAGATGGCCACGAAATAACATTTATCCAACGATCAAATAAATTTAACAATTTGTTAATTTTATTTTTTGTACTTTTAGCGCAAAACTTTTCCACACTGGATTCGATAGAAAGTAAACCCAAAAATCGATAATACAAACTGCTAACTTCGCGCCGATCAATTATCGCAAGGCGACGTGACTTATCGGCTCTCTTGCCATCTCAAATCTCATTTTCAGCTGATTTCCTTTCAATTTATGTTGTTTAATTAAAATTTTTTAAAAAAGTATCGTAAACATGGGCAAAAAGTCTGGTAAGAAGCCCAAAGGACAAACAAAAACTAAAGGACAGATACGGCAAAATAACCAAAATGCCAGAGTGAAGAAAAACAAGCACCGCCAAGAAGTGGTTAAATTGCGTCTCAGTCCTGGAACCAGCAATGGGGCCATGGTAAGTAAAATAAAAAGAATAACGATTTACGCGCGCGTTTTCGTAGAAGCCCCGTTTGTTTCGTTTGGCGGCTGTCGTTGGGCGTTTGGTGGGAGGGCAGACAGGGAAGATTCTTATTGTGGCCAAGGCGCAAGCGCCAGAGCCCAACACCCAAAAGAAGGGAGAAAACAAGTGAAAGGTGAAAAGTGTAAAATTGAATCATCGTCGTCCCAGTGGCCAACAGAAGAAAACGAAAAAATCCCACCATTAAATTTTGTGAAAAATGGAGCAAATTTGGCAGCAAGTCTGCTCCCATTATGAAGTGCCCGAACAGGTGGCCAGCGAGTGGTACACACGAATCCAGCAACAATTGAGCCAGGACTCACCCACACGAGCCTATCACAACTGGCAAAAGATGATGCACCACAAAATGGAGCATCTGGCCGAATGTGTTAAACGGCACAGATTCAACATTGTATTGGCTGCCTTTTTCCAGTATTACCATTTCGATGGCAATCGTAGTTGTGTCCAACAGAACTGTGAGATTTTCGAGGAATTCTGCCATGATGCCCAGTTTGAGGATGAACAGGGTAAGGCCATAATATGCAATCTCCTTGGACGTAGCAAGAACAAAGAGCACGAGCTAGAAATGGAATTAATGTCTCATTGTGTCTATGAAGAGGAGGCCAATATGTTGCAGGACATGGATTTGGTCATTTTAGCGTAAGTATTTGGCAACCTCTAAAGAAAGACTCATTTGAACGCCTTTCCGTTGCAGTGCACCTTTGGAGGAGTACAAACGTTATACCAAACTATTGCGCTTGGAATATACAAATCTCGATGATGCCAACTATAAAGCTATGAGGGTTAAAGTTTTAGAAACTTTACTAATGATACCCAGCATTTATGCCACTGCCGAATATCATGAAAAGTACGAGGATTTGGCTCGCTCCAACATACGCAATGAAATTGCCGAATTGAAGCAGGAACAGTGAGGCAAAGCTTAGACAAAGATTTAGTGCGATTTTTATGTTATTTATGCTGAACTACAGAACCTGATACACCAAAAACTACATGCATACTTTGCAAAGGATCATTTGCTCCTTTTTACCATGTCTCCTGCAAGTTCTAGAAAAAAATTATAATCAAAAGCAGAAACTGGTATCCTATAGTTAGGTTTTACATACGCCTAGTATAATACGTAATAAGTCCTGTTGTCCATGCAATTTCCAAAATAAACTTTAATGTATATATACTTATATACCTCGAAAAAACCTATATCCTATTGTTTTAATTGAAAAAAACCTTAAAGATCTTTAAATAATTTTGAGGTAAGTATAGAAATATCAGATGAAATTAATCGATTTATTTTCTCTTTCGTCAATTTAGCAAAAACCAGAAGCCAACAATAAGCTAAGGGCACTTCTTAAACAAAATTTTCAAAAATTTAAAGATGATAAGATAATCAAGGTGAATATAAAATAAGAAACCTTTAATTAAAGTTAAATAACTATGTTCATTTGTTTTTAGACACCGAAGCGCCTAAAAGATTTTCCAAAACCTAAACGCAAGCTGGATTTCAAGACCAACAACAAAAATCCAACACACATGAAGCCCTTAACGGATTTGCCAAAACCAAAGTTCTACAGACCACCCGAGGTAGACTCGAATTCTAAAAATAACTATATAATTAACCTTAATTATTTTTGCTTAGATTTGCGGTGCTTCGAGCAACTTAAGAAATGAAACGATAGAAGAAGGCGAAATTATAGAAGAGCTTGATAGCAGCTGTGATGATGATTGTATAATATTGGATCCCAGCTCAATATGCATTGACGTAGATAATGATGATAATTCGCAAGAGGAGCAAACCAAATATGATACTAATGCCAATGAAAAGTTGCAGAATAATGACAATGATTCGTTCATACTTAAAGATAGCAAACGCAATGCCCAATTGTTGTGGAAACAAAAAACTGATAATGGTTTACTATATTCAACTCTAAGCGAAACACATAATCCTCCTAAAGTTTTAGATAACGAGGACACTGGAATAATCACCATAGATGATAGTTTGGAAATACCAGAATCGAAAGCTGTTTCAGATGATTCCATCGTATGTCTCGAAGACTATATACCACTGTCAAGTGGATCAGAACTTCCAAAGGCAGAAGCAAAACCAGTGAAAAAACCAAAACGTCCTGTCAAGAAGACTCGATTGAATGATAGTCTCTTCACGACATCAGATAGAAAGAAATTAACAGCATATAATACCAATACCTTTAATCCCAGCGAGGAAGGATCGGAAACGGAAGGTACTAAAACAGAGTCCGGACCAGAGAATCATAAGCGTTCCATAGTTATAGATGGTAGTAATGTGGCATTTGGGTAAAATTTACATACACACATTTATCTCAAAGAGACTTGAACTTATCACATTTTGCTTTTTACAGTCATGGCAATTCGAATGTCTTCTCCGCCGAGGGTATTAAATATTGTCTGCAATATTTCGAAAAGATGGGGCATAATGTAAAGGCGGTGGTACCCCTTTTCCGCAAGAATCCAACCAAATCCTCGAATCCAGAGTTACTCGATCGTTTGTACAAAGAGGGCAAAATTGTATTTACACCTTGTAAAAACTTACCTGGTCAAATGTCTAGCAGTTATGATGATCGGTAAGTGGGATCGATGCTAAATTGTTGAGGAAATTCAAATATATTTGTCTTTTTTATGTTGTTAGATTCATTTTGCAAATTGCGTATGAATGGAATGCGGCGATTGTCTCTAATGATAATTACAGAGATCTAATTAATGAAAATGTTGCGTTTAAAAAGATTATTGAGAACCGTGTAATTGGCTATTCTTGGTGTGATAATATGTTCATTTTGGCCAAGGATCCTTATGGCCGTTGGGGTCCTCAATTGGAAGAAATTTTACGTTGTTAAATTTTGACTTTATTTGTTTTTTGAGTTTGAAGGTTGTATTAATTTTTTTTTTCCTGTTTATTTTAAATTTAAATCGTTTGTATGTTTAACATTATTAAAAATTTAATTGAAATGTGCAAAATTGAGTTTGAAGGTTGAAAATGAAGATTAATGCCATCAAGATATTTAGTTTATAATTTCTAAAAGAAAGAAAATTTATTATTTACAATAGTGAACACGAATAATGTACAAAATTAAGTCATCTCATGTGTATAATAAGTACATTTACATATATTATAAAAGAGTAATAAGTACATATACGATTTGCTGTTTGTTTTAGTTGGAAACTTGTTAATGGCAAAGTATAATACTTTTGTTTAAACCACTCGCATGGTGGTTGTTGTCGTGCTGGTTGTTGTGGTTACTGTGTTTCCCACTTCATAGACTGGTGGTGGTTCGTTGGGACTCACTACTCCGGCAGCTGCTGCCAGACTGGGATTACTGCTCTCCATATTGGTACTGGTTAATATAGTCAATGTGGATGCAGCTCCACTGAGTGATTGATCCTTATTTGGATAGAATGCTGCTTCATCATAGCTAGGCGGCAGATCCAGAGTTTTTGGCAGAATGGTTATATTATTGGGTTCATCAATAACGGGACACATGTTGCTGACGCCAGATCCACCTCCAGAGCAATTGTTATTGTTGGTAACATTGATTTCCATTTGGCGACGTGCTTCAAATGAAAACGTAAAAAAAAAAGAGATTAAATTTTCAAATAAAAGCGCCATCTTTCTTAGTGTTGAACAATTTTAATTTGTTCGACTCATTTGTGAGCAACATGTTATTAACATTCTGGCAACATGTTATTAACATTGTAGGTAACATTTTGTTGTTGTTGTTGCGCTATTGAGGTAGCATGAAGAAATTTGTTAAATGTATTTGTAAATAAACACCTACACCAAAGGTGCCAGTCCAGGCAGAAGCGCTCGTAATTGTAAGTAGAATGTCGATGAATCATAAATGATCAAAAATGTGGCCACCAACTTGGCCAGAAGAGCCCTAGCCTTACATAATTGGCCCAGTCAACAGAAAAAAAGGTGAAAGTTGCCTTGTAAATACATCAATTTGCATAGATGCAACAGGTCTAGGTGGCAAGTTGGTACAAAGTTCAATAAAGTTGGCCATAATCGAAAGAGAAAGCCTTAGTTTTGGTGCCCTAATGTGTATTGACAACCTGTTGACTTTACACCTGATTGAGTTCACATTTTCACGGGTTGTTCCATTTAACCTTCTCCATCTATTCTTCTTTTTAGTTACAATGCTAATGCTGCGTCGTCTAGTCGGCTATAGTGCCCTGGGTGCCGGCCTTATTGGCACAGCCCGTAGTCTGCATACAAATGACTATGATCTGAATTCTTTGGGATTGGTCCGACTCACGCGGTCTGCATGTGCGGTCGTCGATGTGGCGTTGACCTACAAACGGGAACTCTACTACAGGGAATGGGATAAATCCACACCAGAGTACAAAGCGGAGAAGAGTCGTGTCCACAAAATTGCCGCCGAGAAGCTTCTGGAACTGATATGCACAAATCGTGGAGTCTACATCAAAGTGGGCCAACATATTGGCGCTTTGGAGTATCTGCTGCCCAAGGAATTCGTGCAAACAATGAAGGTCCTACACTCGGATGCACCACAGAATCCCATCGAAGATTTATTTAAGGTCATCAAACAGGATTTAAAGCAAAATCCTGAGGATATATTCGATAGTTTTGAACGAGAACCACTGGGAACAGCCTCCCTGGCTCAAGTTCATAAGGCGCGTCTGAAAACGGGCGAAATTGTCGCTGTTAAGGTCCAGCATCCGTATGTAAAGGGTAATAGCCTGGTGGATATGAAGACCATGGAATTGGCTGTCAAAATGTTGGCTAAAATATTTCCCGATTTCAAAATCCAATGGCTGGTGGAAGAGTCAAAGAAAAATCTGCCAATTGAATTGGATTTCCTCAACGAGGGTCGCAATGCCGAGAAGGTGGCCAAACAATTTGTGAAGTACGATTGGCTAAAGGTTCCCAAAATCTATTGGGAACTGAGCACATCCCGAGTATTGGTCATGGAGTATCTAGAGGGTGGACATGTCACCGATTTGGATTATATAAAGAAGAATCAAATAGACACGTTTGCGGTGGCCAATCGAATTGGACAATTGTATTCTGAAATGATATTCTCCACCGGCTTTGTGCACAGTGATCCGCATCCGGGCAATATATTAGTACGAAGGACGCCGCAGCATAATTTAGAAATCATACTGCTCGATCATGGTTTATATGCCAATTTAACGGATAAATTTCGTTATGACTATTCCAATCTTTGGCTAAGCATATTGAATGTGGATCGCAAGGCTATGCGCAAACATAGCGAACAATTGGGCATTAAGGGGGATCTATATGGTCTCTTTGCCTGCATGGTAACAGGACGTCCTTGGGAGACAGTAATGCAGGGCATTAGTAAAGTTCAATATTCCAAAGAAGAGGTGAGTTAGTCATAAACACAAATGAATCACTCAATCACTGAATACCCTTTTCCATTTGGCAGAAAAATACTCTCCAAAGTAATACCTCGCTGGTGCTGCCTCACATTTCGGATGTTCTCGAACAGGTGGATCGTCAAATGTTGCTCATATTGAAAACGAATGATCTAATACGTGGCATTGAGTCCACACTGAAGACCCAGAATCGCATGACTGCCTTCTGGGTAATGTCCAAGTGCTGTGTACAATCATCCTATGCCGAACAAAGAAGTCATACGCAGCTGAGCAGGAGAACGCAGACATGGCTAAGTCTAAAGGAACGCTGGGACTTATTCAAATTGAATATCTACTACCTCTACTTGGGACTGATTAATTTCGGTTTCCTTACCGCACTCAAACAGATTTTATAAAAACAGACACACACAAAGTACAAAACAAATGAAATGATAAAGATCAAGTTTACCTCGTTGTCTTTGGAGGGCCAAAGCTCGTGCATTGGCTTCTTTTTTGCGTTGCATGGCACTCTATTTGTTGGTTTTTAGAGACACAGAGAGACGGAATAGATAAAGATTTAAAGACAAATTAGATAAGCACAAAGTTGAAACGGATGGGGTCAGGTCATGCTTACAATAATGAGAGCCGTAGGCAACAAAAAAATAAAAAGGAATACTAGAAACACATAAACTCCATATGTCGGATAGAAATAATAAAATGGTGCATCGTAATCTTCATTTGGATAGTCATTGAATGGAGTAGTAGTTTCCCAAGAAGAATTGTATACAATCGAAGTTTTGTAATCCGTTATGTTAATTGTGTAATAACTTGTTGTTGCCGTTGTATTCACAGATGGAGCCATTCTTTTTTTTTTAAGACTGAAAACTTGAACCGAAATATATGTATTTCCGTGTCGTTGCGTGGGCGTTTGCTCGTTAGTGAATCAAAATCGAAACTAAAGAAAAAAACCTGACCGACAAATTGATGATTGCCCGACCAAACACCTCCCCATGGGTCAGGTTCACCTATACAGACAGAGAGATATTTGCTTTGTAATCATTAGCTGATAAGGCATGAAGGATTTCAGTAGCTTACAAGTTTTTTCTTGTTTTTTTTTTTTTTTTTTGGGGCTAGGTAACGAATGTTTATCAAATTCTGATGATACGATAAATATGTGCGCAAAATAGATATGCATTGTATATAATATATACATATATTCTACACTGACAAATTCCATGATTTATTACCTTTTTTTTTTTTTTAACAATAAGCATTCAAGCATTTTGAACTATGGAACTTAAAAAAAAAGAGGAAGAGATTATTATTTACCTGCTGCCAATTCCTGTATTTCCATTCGCATTTGCTTACACGAACGATAGCTAATCAATATAATCTGCCAAAAAAATGAAAAGTAAACTATAGATATTTAATTAAGGAATATAAAATTGAACTTACCCTTAGAAAAAACATGGCAATACATAACAAAGCCAATGCTATAAGTAAGATACCTAGTTTATCCATATTTTTATATATATATATATATGTAGTATTTAAGGCGGGGATCTTTTGTTTCTATTTTGTGATTCACTTTAAATGCTAAAGGCGCATGCAAACTTTATTCAGATAAGATATTCGGCAAGACTTAAGCTCTTGATGGAATTACACTAATTACTATATATATAATTGCTTTTCACTTTTTATTTTTGTACTTGTTCGCTGCCAGTTTCAATTGCAACTGACTTTTTGTTATCAGTTTCATCATCATTATCATGATCTTCCTTTTGTTTATCTCAGAATGTTTTCTTGCCAATGCGATGCGATGTGTTGACTGAGTTTGAGTTGAATTTTTTTTATCTATTATCTGGAATTTTAATTAAAGTTAATGAACCATTTTGTTTGTTTTTGTCAAGTTTCGTATTTTGTTTTTATTTTTTTTATTTCTTTTGCAACATATATATTTTTAATTTTTGTTTGATTTACAATCAAAAAGAAAATCCAATCACACACAATTCTTAAATTTATATATATTATTTTGGTAGATTCCATTTAGATACATTTAACATTTCATTTAAATTTTGTTTTTTGTTTTTATGGAACTATAGCCTAAAAAATGTATAATTATAAATTTATGTTCTTTTGATTAGCATTGAAATTGGAATTGGTTTGGTTTGGTTTTTTTTTGCTTTTTGGCACAAGTAATTTTTAATTTTATATGTTCTTTTTATTTGTTGTTTTTTTTTTATATCAGAGTCAAAGCCAATCTACATATCGTATATAGTATATGGTAATTATCCTTTATTTATTTTAATTTCATTTCATTTCGATTTCGATTTCCTTTTGTAATCTGAACTGTGGCCACATGTCACATTCAATTAACAAAGTGTTTGTCCATTTTGCCACTGCTATTTAAATAAATTTAATTATCTCCAAAAAGGTGTCTGTGGGAGGGAGAGAAAGAGAGAGAGAGAATGACACAATATTTCATTATTATTCATATGAAAATGTAATAATTTATGTAGCATAAAAAATTCATTTGCAATCCAAAAAAAATACTTGAAAATTTATGCCTACTTTGAAAAGTAGTTACACACAATCCTCATGAATATTTAGGAACAACAACAAATTTTCCTTTATGTCCCATGTCAAAATATTTGCTTTTGTTTTTTGTTTCTGTTAATTTTATACAAACAAAAACAAAAGATAAATCCATGCGACATTTTAATTAATTTATATGGTCTATTTTACTTGTTAATAGTTTTCGGTGTTGATTTTCTTCATTTTACAGGCAAATGCAAACTCAAAATGTCAAAACATCGAGTGAAAAACTAGAAAAGCCAGAAAACCTTAATCAAATAGACCAACCTCCTCCTCTTCCTCCCGACCCCTTCTCATGTATACCTATGTATGTATATGTGGTAAGGTAAAGATGGGTAGCCAAATTGTTGGCAAAGAAATGAGGCAACGTGAGGACTAAGACCAAGACGACAACGACACAAATCAATTTGCATAAGGATAAAAGTTTGTAACTTTTCGGGACATGGAGGGAGGGAGAAACTTTGCATAGAGCTTGAGAAACTGAGAAACAGGAGCGTAGCGAAAGAAGTTCACTAATAGGCAAAATATTTAAGCGAACGAAAGTCCATTTAATCATGAAACAAATTTTAAAGTGGCAAATTTATGGTAATAATTGTCAAGTGAGTAAACATTCAGATAATTTTTAAATCTCAATGGGCTAAGAAGTTTCAGTTTTGTGCATGTAAATTATCAAAATTGACAAAAAAAAAAAAAAAAATTTAAATGAAAATTGAATACAAAGAGATTTTGCTGCAAGAAATGAAAAGAAGTAGATTAATTTTTATAAGAAGAGGAAACCGAAAAGGGGGCTTCAATTTGATAAGCTGAAAGAAGTTTCTACTTTAAATTATTTTACTATTTGAATTTTTCATAATTTAGGAAATAAATTTAATTATAAATCATTGTTTCATGTCCAAAAATTCTCAAATATTTACAGACGATTGATTCAAGATAAATTTGTGTCATTTAGTATCCTGTTTAGATCATACATTATAAGATATAACCTGGGATAATAGGATAAAAATTGTACAAGTAATGTACATATAAATATAGTGGGACAGATACGTATCTATGTAGGATATACATATATAATATAAAACATTATCATCAAGTTCCTTCTAGTCAAAAATATATTGAAATCTTTCATCTTTATCTTTCTTTTGCTATATTAATGGAAGCTATTGACTGGCAACTCACTAATAGGAATAAGTAACTCTATTCGTTTCTAATGTAATAGTCTATCGAATATGAAATATGTGCTTCTATGAACACATACAGACATGGCTATATCGAATCGACTTTAATGCTGATCAAGAATTAGGATCTCTCCAAAAAACTAAAGTGGTTTTTTATAATGCATCCCTTCTAGGTCTCCTCTTCTGACCAATTCTACAACACCATCTATAGGGTATTAAAAAATTGATCGTTTTCATCTCGTTTTAGGAATGAAAAGTTTAAAGTTTAATATATATCAATTAAGAAAATTCCTTTGCAATATGGCAACATTTTTAAGAGAATATGCATGTAAATTTGAGATCAGCTTAAATTTAACTTCCGCAAGATTAGTTGTTAGTTAGCTAGTTAGAGTTAAAAATTTATTTATTAATGATACTCGCACGTGGAGCTAAAACATTGAACTTTGAATTGAATTGGGTTAAAATCGTATTTTTTTCTAAATATCAAGTTTTTTTCAGATTTCTAGAAAAGTAAACTAATTTAAGTTTTTAATCTATTTCTTTTCATTCGAATTTAAATTATTTTAATGATGTGTTTAGCTTTACAAAATAATAAAATTAAAATTTTGATTGTATAAAAGTTTTCATCTTTCGTAATCTTTTATATTATTCTAATGATTAACAGAAAATTAGTCGATTTATCTGCATATGGTGCGTATGCGTGATAAGCCATTGTACATGGAATAATCCATCTATACTATATTTACCCCTATTGAAATCTAAGCCTCTGGATATGAATTGGCCCCTGTAACCCCAATGGAGGTTCAATGGAGGGACGGGGTCTGTGTGTGTGTGTGTGTGTGTGTGTGCATATGTGGAATGGCTCAAAATTTGTATTTAGGTCCCCTCCACATAATTTGTATCCCACCCATTTACACTCGCATTCAGTTTAAATATTTTGTGGTATTTGCTTACATTGTAATTTTGTTGTTATTCTCTCTACTTGGTTTCTTTTTTGATTTTGTTTTTTTTTTCATTTTATTTTTCTGGGTTCTTTTATGTGGTGGAAAATTTTGAAAAGTCATTCAGCTGGAATCAAGTTGTTAGCACAATTAGTGTAGAGGCCCGGAACATGCCATGATGAAAAATATTTAAGTCAAATAAGATGGAAAAGTTTTCTTTTTTTTTATTCTCGGTTTGTTAGCTTAATTTTTTTATTTTCGGGTGTTTTCGTTTTTTGTTCATTTTATAATATTATTTCTGAATAATTTGAGATTGTGCGGCTGCTTATTAAAATTTTATAATTAGTCAAACAGCAAAAATATTATAAAACAAAAAAACAAAAAAAAAAAAATAAGCAAAGCGAAAACAAATTTTGTTTGTGTTGGCATTTTGAAAATTTTAATTACGAAAAGTTTTGTGTTACGGTCCTCGATAAATGAGGTTTTCCGGTTGAAGGTGGCGTGAAAAGAAGGGGGGAGGGAGTCAGTTGGAGGGGGGTAGAGTGGTCCGTCAACCATGTTGAACAATAAAGTTTAATGAATTACAATTTAAGCCCTGAAAGGCAAAAAGTAAGGCACACAAAAAAAAAGAAGCAACAAAAACGGAAATGAAAATATGTTAAAGGAAATGAGCATTGACGCCCAATGTCGATGCGGCTGTCAATGCGGATTGCCTTCGTTATGGTCTTGGTCCTGGTCCTGGTCTTGGTCTTGGTTATGGTCCTGTTTGTTGGTCAAGTCACATGCTCTGATTTCCTCCTGCTGTGGGGATAGAAGTGAGTGCTGATGGGCTGAGAGTGGTAATGGGAAGGGGTGTGGGTGAAATGGGCTGGGTCCTTGGGTAGCCATTTCATCATTGTCAACAAAACGGCGAACGGTGGCAAAGACATTGAGCAAACAATAAATATTGTAAACAATTTGTATGCCTGCAATATTTATTCCTTTTCCTATCCCCTTCCTCCCCTCCTGGCGTTTCCTTTTTGCCATGCTCATAGTCTTTGCCTTTCCATTTCCTTTACTTGGCCTTATCCCTTGTCGTTTTCTTTTGTTTTTCTTTTTGTTTTTGCCACTGCAAATATTTGCTCACGCTTTGAGGCCAACTCCAAAACGGAAATCACCCGCCAAGCCCTTCGGCAGTGGGCAATGGGTAGGGGCAAGGGCAGCGGCTTGGTGGGGGGCAATAAATTATCATCATCAGCAAATGGCAATGTGGTTCCAATGCCTTCTCCGCCTTCTCTCATACCCTCTCTCTACACCCTTTACTCATTCTCTGCATTTACGAATTTTCCAATTGCCATCCGGTTAGTCTGCGATTTGCCCTATCCTCAAGAGGGTTCTTCACTGGACTCCTATGTTGGCCACGTAGGTAATGCGGCATTAATTAAATCAAGCATCATTAAGCAGCGGTTGCCATTGCGGCCATGGCCAATGGGTAACATGAAATGAATGGGCGTGGCCGCATGGAGAAGAAGGCTGAATGGGCGTTGGTGGGCGTTTTAAGCGGTTGAGAGTTTAATGGCAATTGCATTTCATTTTCCACGTGCACTCACTAGATTGTGCTTAGGCACAGTGAAACCAAACATAGAGAGAAATTTTGTTGAATTTTGTGTGCCTATTTTTATTAGCTTTCCTTCGAGTTTAGCCTTAATTCCCGACACTTAAATAGTAACGACGCTTTCTGTTTAAAATTAACATTTCAAAAGGATCGATAAACTTTTGTTGACTATCCGACTTAAAGGGTATCAAGAAACACAGCCTAATAATCTGTCTATATACATTATTCATAAGATGTATTTATATAAAAGGCTATCCAGTCAGTCTAATAGCTCTGTCTTTCTATATTATTCATAGTATATATTTTAACGTGAAAACAAATAATTGAATTTCAATTTATTTTTACCTTTTTTTGTAACTCTAATGATTTTTATTAAATGATTCTTCATTTTTTATCTTCATTAAAGGTAATCCAAAACCATTTAAATTTAAAAGTCTTTGCCAACATTGCAAGGATTAAAGAAAAACTAAGATTTTAATAGACCGAAGTCACTTTTTCATTAATTCTAGGTTCTATTTAAGTGAGGGATTCACCGTCCCTTGTCGAGGTAAATGTTTGTTTTCTTATAAGCGGATCTAAGAATGTTAAATGGACACTTTGCGCCTTAAAGTATGTAATAGGCTGACAAAATATTAATTTTTATCAACAAATTCAGAACTTTTTGTAAGCCTGGTAAATTAAAAATTGTCTATATACAATCTTTTGTTTATTTAGTACCAAGATTATTTATAATATTATAAACTCCTTTATACACTGCCATGCAACTGATTATAAGTTTATTTAAGATATGGATACGGGTCCTGCGAGGATTCATGGCCCAGTGACCTGAGTCGACAACCCACTAGAATTCTAAAATGGCCATTTTCCTAGAGGTCTAGGGTTAAGGCTAGGCGAAATCCAGAAAAGGCACAAAACTATTATAGGAAATATATTATGTAAATAAAATTTACACAGCAAATACCTGCACGGAAAGTTCTAGCACATCTAAAACTTATGAGTGTCTAATTTACACATCTGAGAATGTATTAAAGGGCAGATGAACGAGAAAAAAAACCTCAAATTTATATGAAATTCTTGTTTGAATAACTTTAAGGATATAATATTAGTAAGTAAAGTTAAAGCCAAGTTATCACTAAATCAATACCGGGTTTGATGTCAAAAAACAGGCCGGTGTCCATTAGCAGTTTCTGACTTTTCGATTTAGACGATAAAATGTCTTAAAACGATTGAGTACAAGCTCATTCACAGGACTTTAACTCTCCTTTATGATTACATTTTTAAACTGATTTTCAAGGCGTTAGGTAGAATTGAAATGTGGCTTTCAATTCGAAATTCTCCCTAGAATCATTGCAGATCTAGACTCTCTCATTTCAAAATTTGCATTTGCAAAACTCTTTTTCCTGGTTTCTAAATGCATTATTTGCTGGAGGGAAACAAAGGACACTTGCATAATAGAGCCTGTAATTGAATTTCCATATTAAGTTGGCAATGTCAGACGTTTTTCTCATTTGGTTTGTCATTTACGAGCCACTGTTGGAGAGAAATGTCAAATTTTCTGTAGTCCATGGCATAAAATTTCATTTAGTCAAGTGCAGTTTTATGGGCCAGATTAATCCTACACACACACACATGCTGAGACCTATGCATGTGTGTGTTAGGTTTGCTTGTTCAATTGGCCATGTGGAAAATAAGGTAAAATAATTTTTCAATAAACTTTCGAATTTTTTTGGAGTAGTAGGCGATTTTTCCTATTTTCTCTGGTCGTTTCATTTTGTGCATTGTCTTTGCCTTTGTTAGGTTGGCAAATGGCCAAACTCGATGGGGTGTCCTGCATTCTGTAAGGTTAAATAACACCAAGTGCACACACACACACACACACACACACACACACGCAGACACACTCACTTACAGGAAGATCCTTGAAGTATTTTCCTTTCTATTTATTGCGAACATTTTTCACTCGTCGACGATTTTAAAAGAGGCCAACAAACAAGATTCAAGCTCTTTTGAAAATTTCATTTGCTAAATGTTATTTCGATTTCCATTTGGCTATGAATTTTTTATCCCAAATCTGCTTGACTTTTCTGTTGTTTCAATTGAAATGCATACAACAACTACATCAAAAAGAAAAAAGACAAAAAAAAAAAAGATGAAAAGCGCAAAGTGCGAAATATGTATAAAATATATAAAAATTGAAATGGAAATGGAAATGTGCATGTTTTGCATATTGTATATTCTCTTCTATCTGCTCTAAGTTTTCCTCTTTCTATCCATTCCAACATTTCGATGTGAAAATCAAATTTGCTGACCCCTTTTTTTTATTTTTTTTTTTTTGGCTTTAGTCTCGCCACCACACCTCGACCACATTGCCCTTTCACTCAAAGCCCAGAAACCAGAAATGCATTTATTTTGTGCTCTAAAACTGACCAGTTGTTGCGGTTATGGTTCGGGTCCAAGTGGCAGCCGGAAGAGCTTTGCCAATTCAGCAAGCATTTTGAGGGTTTATTTATTGTAGTGTCTGTTTGTCTATGTGTATATATTTGTATATATGTACATTATAAAATGCAATTTGCCACTTTTGCATAAGCTATCTTTTTGGCCATTTCCAGTTTTTGAGTTTGAAGTTAAAGGCAGGGGATCAGAGGATAAATCATTGCAATCATAACTATATAGAGACATCAACTTGCCAGGAAATGTCTAAAACCTTTTTTTTTTTGTAAATACCACAGAATAAATAAAACATTCAAATAACTCTCTTCAATCATAAATATATAGAGTAAGTTTATGTTGATTGAGCAAAAGAAAAATGTTTGCAAATTCTTTTGTCAGTTTGTGCAACATTTGATGATAGATCTTTGATAAAAACGAAAAATGGGTTTACTTGGAACTCGCACAATTCTGAAAATAATTCATCACAGAATCTATAGGAAAAGCAATTTTAGAAGAAGGTATCCGCAATTTTGTTTTACTTTTTAAAATAAAATAAAATTTGATTCTTAAAAATTAAATTATAAAAAAGTGCACAACAATGATAATTTTTCAATTTTAAATTTCGAAAGAATATTTGAATTGTTTTTGCATACCTAAAAAGGTGATTTCAGACTTTTGTGAGAAGTTGAAAAGTTTTCGTACTTTAAAATCGCCAATGAGGATTTGATATTAACGTGGCCTAAACTTGAAGCACAAAGTATTAGAAATTTACAAAATTTTTCCTTTATTAACTACCAAACTTCCAAAACGCCGTCTAGAAGAACTTAAAACTTCATTTTTCTTGCAAATTTAATTGACTTTCAGGTAATTTTATAACTCTAATTTCAATAGACAACCTAATTTATTATTGCTGCATAAGAAAGTATAGAAGTTTACTCGTCGTTTTAAGTAAATACGGATAGGATTTTAAAAAGATCAGTTTAGCCATTTGATATATAAGTATTATTTCCATTTTAGTCATTTTAAATATATATAACTGGGGCATATTTTTATGGTTTTCTTTTGAGCTTCAATATAATAACATATTAAGGACATTGAAACAAAACTATGTTGGCTGATTATATTGAAGGCTTCTAAATAGATCAATAGTACAATAAATCCTTGTATCCGTAATATTTCAATATTTGTAAAAGTTTAAAAAAAGGGTGTATACCCAACTTTCAAATAAAAGTAAATAAAGAAATCTTTAGCATGTCTATACTGACTCAATTTCGATTTATTTTCGTTAATTGTTACTGACAGAAAAACTAAATAAGTTAAACTCATAACACTACAATTCTTTATTTTTATTAAATATAAAAGAAAACCAATAAATAAAGTGAATTATTTTGTATTATTAAATAAAATGATTTTTAACTGTATGATTTTTTAATTTTAAATTGATTTCTAAATTTCAATTTCCGTATTTATGTTTAATTGAATATTTAATTAAAAGACAAATTTCAATCAAATTGTTGGCCAATATTGTGGCCCCAAAATGTATGCTATACTTTTTTGTACGTATCTTTTCTTAAGCAAATCTTTTACCGTTACGCATGCAAATTTGTCGTAACTCACCTTAATTTACGTGAATGGTTCCTGCTGGATTTGGCTCTCAATTAGACTCAAGTCGTTGAATGTTTCACAATTTGCTAGCTGTGGCTGGTCGCCAGTTGTTGCTGCTGTTGCATTAATTAAATCAAAATCAATGGCCAAACGATGATGTTGCTCTCCAGACGTGAACATGGCTCCTGGCATTTGCTCTTGCTCTTGCTCCTGCTCTTGCTCCTGCTGCTGCTCCTGCTCTTGCTCCTGCTGCTGCTTCTCGTTAGGTTCTTCAGTTGGCAGTTGTTGGCACTTTTGCTGGCAATTAACAGCGTAGCACATGGCCCGCTGATGTCCTTCTACTTGTTCGTGTCCATGTATTTGGACTTGTCCTCGTTCTTGTCTTTGTCTTGTCGTCGTAGCCATCAACAACATTTGCAGCTCTTCGATGCCATAATCATACGCCTCGTAGACATCATCCATCAGTTCCTCAGCATAGCTTTCGTCGTCATCATCATCATCGTAGTCGTCGTCGTCATTGGCGCAATCAAAGTAGCCGCTCTAAAAGGCAAAACCAATCATCAGATTACTGATAAGAGACTGATTTCAGATTGGACACTTACCTGACAGTCCAGGCATCGGCAATTATCACAGAGGCTACAACTTAGACCCAAAATGTCGGCTGCCTCTTGGTAGAGCTCAAAACTGGATCTTGTTTGGGGCTTAGCACTCAAAGATTGTTGTTGTTGTTGCTGCTGCTTTTGCTGCTTTTGCTGCTGTTGCTGGTACTGTGGGTAGTTATAGTTGGTCAACTTGTTGTTGTCATCATTATGCATGCTCCAATTGTTCAATTTATTCCGCTCGACTCTTGCTGCTGATGCTGACTCCTGATTTTTCAAGTGCCTGCCATTGTTGCCACTGCTACTGGTTTGGCCCTTTTCGCCTGGCTGGCCCACAAATGAGTGGTAAGGGTCCAAGGATGATGATGATGATGATGATGTTGATGTAGAGCTGGCTGCCTCATTGCTGTCAGAAAGAGATTGGGTGAGTGAGCAGGGCAAGTTTATTTAGCTTTTGCTTGACTAAACTAAACGTTTATTAAATGCCTTTCACTTCGCATAAGAGTAAATAATCGAGCAAAGAATCGAGCTATAGAGAGAAGTCTCTTCAAATTAGAGACCAACAAACAAAAATTCAAGTTCAAGCCAGGCCAGAAATAAATGACCCATCATCATTTTCATTTCCCTCGAGGGCACCTTTATCACCAGCGTCCAACAACAAAAAACTATTTATTCACATTCCACAAACATTAAAAGGGAAACTCAGATACGCCGAGCCACCACCCACTTTCCTTGGGCACCGTCCAACCCCTTCTTTACCCTCTTTTACCATTTGCCTTATCAACTGCAAAAATGCAAAATACTTGCAAAAAAGTTTTCGCAACTTATTTTGATGGAGTCGTTGAGGAAAAGTTGATGAATGTGCGCGCGGCGCGAAAAAGAATTTCCCACGGGCCGACTTATGCACAGGCAGAAAAAAGAACAAAACACAAAAAAAAAAATATAAAAGAAATAGTGCAAAAAACACTGTGGGGACTGCGGCAAACGTATGTGTCACAGGAATATGAATAATGCAATTTTCATATCCACGGCTGATAAACTTTGGCGACGACTAAGAAGAAATCAGAGTAAAAGCGTAAAATGATACTGGGAATCGTTAAGCAAAATTTATGCAAACTAAAGAACAGAAAATAAAATGGTTTACTAATACGATTGGAAAAAGACAAGTAAATAAGAATAAATGGAAAAGCTTCAACTGAATCTTTCTTAACTATAGAAACTCTTATGTAGTCCAAGCCCAAAGTTAAACACAATATCAATATGTTGTATGTCAAGTTAAAGGAAATAGAATAGAAAGCATGCCACATAGTCCAGAACGTAGAACATAAGAGGTTGCCACACTTTGATGAGAACTAGTTCTTGGGACTATTAGTGAATTGTTGTTCGGTATTAATAGACTAGAAATGGAAACTGTAAAAGATGATAACTTGAGGAATGGGTACATTGAATTCCAATCTTAAGATTATATTCAACTCAAGATTTATGACAAAACTGAAAACAAAAAACTTCTGATCCTTACGCGATTTTCCATTAAGAAGCCTAAATAGTCTAAAATTTAAAAAGACTTGTGAAATTTTCGGGAAAGAAAGTTCATCTATGTATATAAACACTATTTTGTCGAAACAAAATGGCATTGACATTGACAGATTTTGCCGAAAAAAACTCATTCTTCTATATTTTATTTGATTAATCACTTACTTTAATCTAAATTCTGTTAATAATTTAAATAATTTTTGAATGATAAAAATACCTCTGAGCTTTGGTTAAGAAAAATTAAGGATATTCTTGGAATGATATATTTACAGTTTGGACTTGTTTTGAAAATTTTATATTTTTGACTTACATTTCAAATTAAGCGAATCAAATCCCCAAATCATATTCGTTTTGTTAAAAGTTATACGGAATCGAAAACGGGAATAGGCATAGTTAATTTCATTAAAATTGAAACATTTGAGCTTAATTTTATTGTCGATTTCTTATATACATATTAAGGAATAAAAAAAGTGAAAAAGCCAAATATTCTTCTTCGATTAGGATATCTGTTTAATCATCAGGAATAGGTTAATCTTCAAATAAAAACCTTGTCCCCATAAAATTAAAATTAAAGCATAAGCAATGCAAATTTTTGGTTTTTGGTTAATTAAATTTTTCCACTGTAATGAAATGAGGGAAAAAAATGATTTTCTTTCTCCCTATCAGTTGGCCACGCTTGACGTTTATTAATTAAACGCGCCCAGTGCGCTAATAAATCAAAGAAGCACAAGTTTCTGCCCCTTAGTGGATGCAATTAATGAAAAATTTTGCTGTGCCGTTGCCTTTTGTAACGAACTTTGACATGATTACATGTCGAAAAGTTTGAGAGTGCGTTTTTCGGTCTTTTTTTTTTTTTGTTTTTGGTGCACTTTAAAAGGCCATGAGTGATGTCTATTGGGGGAGGCAAAAAACTTTTAGTGCCAACATTCTTTTTGCCTTTGTTTTTTACTTTTTTTTTTTTTGTTGGTGGATGCATCTCACAAATATGATTATGGCGTTTTAATCAACTTTGTGAGCTGATGATGCAACTCTACCCGGTTCTAGACTCATTCAAGGTTCACTGCATTTTGATGTTATGCTCGTTAATTTTTCAATTTCCAGCCAAAGATAGAAAACGCAAAAGATAAAAGGAAAGCGAAAGTGGAACAACTTTTAGCTAAGCATGCTGGTAATCAAAACTTATGGCTTTTCCTTGGAACATCGAACATAAATGCATTGCAAGAAAGTTTCATCCACCATAAATGC